>NW_022639568.1:424310-426970 GCF_010583005.1 Odontomachus brunneus
CTCCTCCTCCTCCTCCTCCTCCTCCTTCTCCTCCTCCCCCTCCTCTTCCTCCTTCTCCTCCATCTCATCCTCTTCTTTCTCCCCCTCCTTTACCTCTTTCGCGAAGTAATCGGAATCTTTATTATATTCTTGTTACATATAATATGTGTTTAACAATCGTTCGCTCATTTCTTAGCGATACATCGTACGTCTGTAATCTTTGTTACGACCACCCCACTTTTCATTCGCATCGACCGATGAATGTTTGTAAATTAGTATCTAGATGTATATAGAATCCGGTAGAGAGACTAATCCCAGACACGGATACGTTCCGATCGTTAATTAATGAGCCTCGGTCGCCGATTCGCGAGCGCGATCCTCCGATCGCACGAGCGCGAGGAGAGTTCTCACCACGCGGTGATCGCGGATATATTTTGATTCCATTTGATACGTAAGAAACGATTCTGATCTGTTGGACATTTTCCACATAATCGTACTGCGCAAAAAGAAAAGAAGAGGAAGAAGAAAGAATAACGTGTAATAAGATAGTGTTAGTCATTTTATATGGGAAAAGAGAAATAAACTGTTTTGTAAAAAAGGAAAACCAAAGAAAAGAGAGCACACACGTGTTGTCTGGTAGGTAGTCATAATTATTGTCTCGATAAGATGAATGATTGGTATCGTAACGGTCGCGATGTTGAAATTGTAGAGAGATGAAGGGACCACAAGTGAGAGAGCGAAGTGAAGGAAAAGCGAAAAGCGGACGAAAGAGCACGGAAGAGAGCGAGGTTGACCCGCTGTGAGTGTCGGTAGTGGGCGATTCAGACCTAATCTGGCGAACGATCTCGGTAACTTATGCCCGAAAATTTACGCTACATTTATTCAAATGCACCTCGCAGACCTTGTTAATGGAGATGCGAGAGGAGAATGTTGCAGGCGCGCGACGGACTTGTTTTTCCCACGCCAACCGCGCCTCCATTGCCATAAAAAGACAATTATACGGCTATTATACACGCAATAAAATAATTTATAATTATGATTAATTGCGACAATTATAATGAATTAACGATCATTTCCGTGTAACAGGTAGACGATTGCCAGGTGATGATTATGAGACGACGATCTTTTTCCTGGACTGTCTTTGTTGCAGTCTTTGCCAACGATTTCTGTTTTTCGACAATAATTATGATAGTCTTTCATCTCGTCGTTCATCTGTCCTTTGAAAACTCATGTCGGGCTAGATATTGGAGATTCGGGATGGTGGATCAAAGATTAGAATTCATTAGCTTCAAGAAATCAATCAATTTTGATCTTTGCTTGCTTGATGAAATTCCAATCTTCAATTTACAATCCTCAATCTCCAGTAAGATCTCCAATTTTTAATTACAATTTTTTCTTGCCAAGTTTCTAGTCAATAAATGGCCAAGAAACATTGGCCGATATTTTCCGAGTTTTTACAGAAAAATTACCCAGCATTTGCTTATCATTTTTATTGCCTAATAGCTGATCAAGAAATATTGGTCGGTATTTTTCCGTCCAGTTCTGAAATGGTCAGTGTCTAACAAATACTAGTTTCTGGCTAGTGACCAGTTTTTCCTAAATTGTTCTACTTGGTTCTTGCCTGCATCAAATGATTTTAAAAAAGAGCTACACAAACAAAATTGCGGATAACCGTCAGTGATCGCAAGAAAATCCAGACTTGTCCAGAACGCCAATGACTAAGGGGGATCAGTAATTGGGTGTTTCGCCCTGCTCGAGTCGGGACAAGTCGGGCACAAGCCGCAGGCTTTCTCTCGGTAACGGAGAGGCTCGTGAAGATCCGCGAGAGCGCCTCCTCACTCGAGGGAACTCGAGCGCGCAACCCTTTCCGAGCACCATCGCCAACACCACCAACACCACCTTGGCCGCAGGGAACCCAGAACGGTTTCAGGGTTAACAGACCTCGCCGCCACGGTGTGGAGGCGAGAAAAGCTCCGGGGAAGAGGCGGTTTGCGCGGACGACGGTGGTGGTCGGCCTCCGCGGTGTCCAGCACCGGGGCGGCCCCCACTCCGCCGATCAACGGTCGTGAACGGCGGTGGCGGTGGCCATCGACGAGGTGGTGGGCGATCCACACCGGTGGTGGTACCAGCGCGCACCAAGACTCCCTTCTTTGTTGCCGCCACCGCCACCGCCGTCGCTTTTGCTAGAAAGGTGACTATGCCGCGAAGACAGGAGGCATCGAGCACGCCTCGCGCATACCCAGTCACCTTTCTCTCCTCGTGACCGTAGCATATGTTCTGCGAACGTCCATGGCGCTTCCGCGGCTCTGAACAACGGCGCGCTGCTGCATCGCCGCTGCGGTCCTCGTAGGCAGTCTCGTGTCTTGCGTCGTCGCGTCGCGTCGGAGGAGATCGCGGAGGAGGCACCGCACGAGGTGTGGATTACTCGATCGCCCCCGGGGACTGTATCGATTAATCCCATCGTTCTCACGGGACTTGGAATTCGCGGAGCGGGATCGAGCGAATTTCGCTTTCAATCGACCGAGACTTCGCGCCGTCGATTTCTCACCCCTTCGCTTCGTGTAATCGGTGTGTGAGAGTCGCGTTTGAAGAGAGAGAAAGGATGAGTGTGTGTGTGTGTGTGTGTGTGTGTGTGTGAGAGAGAGAGAGAGAGAGAGAGAGAGAGAGAGAGAGAGAGAGAG
>NW_022639568.1:428054-452430 GCF_010583005.1 Odontomachus brunneus
GAGAGAGAGAGAGAGAGAGAGAGAGAGAGAGAAAGAGAGTGAGTGTGTGTGAGCACAAAACGGACAAATTTAATAATAATATCAACCCCTATTCTGTCTGTCCAGAACCAGGACGAATCGTGAACCTACATCGGCGGCCACGAGCGACCAGGGAAGATGATAATCGTGAGCGGCGTGTTGCTGATCCTGGTGGTCGCGTCCAGAGTGGGTGAGTGTGTCACCTGTTTGCGTATAATTTAAAGGGTGCAACTGGGCGATTTACATGCTTCGCGAAGCGCATTTTCTCTGCACCAAGTTAATAATTTCATACAGCTAGAATTCCTCGAAGCGTTTAATGAATCCCACCCCTAATCAATTTGCTACGTTACGCGAGCGATTGATTGAATTTAACGACACTTTCTCGTGTGTATAAAACTGTCGCTTAATCGTACGGCCGCCGCCGAGTCAGCCGAGTAGATTTACTCCTTCGTACATAATAACGCGCTTTCGTGTCTCTCGTTCTGCCGCCTCCGTCAACCGCGGTTGGCATTTCATTAGCGGCGCGTGTGTACGCCGAGTTTCAATAAAGTCTTAACATTTACCAGGCCAAAACTCTCTCCGGTTTTTCTATAATCGCATTTGATTTATTGATTTGATATTTGGATATATATATATGACACGCTCTGACGCAATATAATTTATCCTTTATTAATGGGATAATAATCCTTTCGGGATTACAAGAAGTCAAAAAGAAAACAAAGTGCAAGTATAAGACAGCAAAATTACAGTAAGGAAAACAGCAAAAAAAGAAGAGAACGATCAAAGCAATCATCAAAAATTAAAAAAATTTAGACTCAACATTTTGTTAAGCATTTATGTCAAGCTGTCAAATTCGAGCGACACAAGCTTCCAAAAGACATCTGAAAGACGCGTAAAAGACGTCTAAATAAAATAGGACGTCTTTTTTTGAGAGAGCATCTTGAAGAACATCTTTAGAAGTTTGTGCTGTCCGAGAAGTGACAGATTAAGTGAATAAGTACCAGTCATAATGAGCGCGCACAATCAGACACGATGCGAACGATTAATGACTTTGCTTGGTAAATGTTACGACTTTATCGCAGCTTAAGCCTTGCCTCTTGCAGTGTATCGTTTTCGCGAACGCTCCAAAGAAGTTGAATCACTACCGACGTAATCCTCGCACGCGTGCAGTTTTACGCACATCTTGGCGCTAATTTATCCTCAGCAAATTATTCGCGCGCGCGCGCGCGCACGAAATTATCGAATTCTCCAGCATCACCTGTCTGGCATCGGCCAGCCAGTCGTTTTCTTGAAATCACGCTCGAAGGTCGAGCCGCGTAGAATCGCAAGCGTAGAAAGTACACGCGCATTCACACCGAGAGCTCTTCTCCTCGTTTTTATTTATCGGTCATTCACGGCGCTTTCGATGAGCGAGGTGGTGCTGTCGATATACGCCACGGCGATTTCCGACGGGAGCCCGCAGACTCAATGTTTTTTTCCCAGGAAATTCCTGGACATTTCCGATCGTGATTCAGCCGAAATATTCGCATCTAACTCTTAATCCGCATTAATAGTCGTTACTTAAGACTTCTTTCAAATGAAATACTAAGATCTGAGGTCACAGTTGAATGAGAGTTTTTCAGTTGAATCGCGATTGCAGATATCACATCCCATACAGCACAAAAGTTTGAAAAAGTTTCAGAGAGATTTTAGAAAGATTTGAGAAAGGTTCAATATTTCTGAAATCTTTCTGAAAGCTTTTTGAAACTTCTGTGCTATATAGAATATATCATATAATTCAACTAAAAAACGTGGATCTAATTCTGAGTGAAAATCTGAAATTTCTGGAATAAGGAAATCTATTCGGTTTCCCTTATTTTTTTCTTTTTTCCGGCACAATCGATACACTTCAAACTCACGTTTGTATTGATAATCGTGACTTGAAACATGTCCCACGTGAGATACTCAGATATGAATTTAGGTTTGTATTAATAGTCGTTATTTGAAGTTTGTCTTACATGAGATACTCAGATTTTCACTCAGAATTAAAGTTTTTTAGTTGAATTATATAATATATCCTGTACAGAAGTTTCAAAAAGTTTTCAGAAACATTAAACTTTTTTGAGATCTTTCTAAAATCTTTCTGAAATTTTTTTCAAACTTTTGTGCTACATAGGATGTGACATCTGCAATCGCGATTCAACTAAAAAACTCTCATTCAACTCTGATCTAAAATCTTAGGAAGTTCTAAGTAATGACTATTAATACGGATTAAGATATGAATATTTTGGCTGAATCGCAATTGGAATTGTAATGTTACGTGTATTGTGTGATTCTATGAAAAAGTGTAACGACTAAGTTTTAAGTAACGACTATTAATACGGGTCTTAACCAATATTAATAGTCGTTACCTAAAACTTCTTTCAAATGAAATATTAAGATCTGAGATCAGAGTTGAATGAGAGTTTTTCAGTTCTGTTCTCCTTAGAATATAACTCTAAGAGTTTTCTTCATAGAATCACACAATACACGTAACATTACATTTCCAATCGCGATTCAATCGAAATATTCGCATTTAACTCTAAATTTAAATCTAATTTTACCCAATGCAAGTTTCAAGCAACGACTATTAATACCTAAATTTCCTGAATCTGAACAATCGATAATCTGAAAATCCCACTGGGAACAAGTTTCAAGCAACAACTGCTAATACGGGCCACAGTCTCGAGTGCGAAAGCGCGTGTATCTCCGCGCGACGTCCGACGAGATTTGCTCATTAAACGCGCACGAGGACGCATGTCATTTGGTAACCATTTGCATGGCAACTCGCTCGATTCGATTCATTTGACGTTTTCATCGTCGGGTGAGCACGAGTCATCGATCTCCGTGGACTCCCGCGACTCATTTTCAGCTCTTAATTGCGATCCTAGACGATTACGTGCGCGCACGTAACGGCGCGATAACAACGGCTAATTGTAAATCGGCCTCGCGGGACGCGCAGGGTTAATTACTTTCGCTCTCGCGGCTCTCGGACAATCCGTCTGTTGTTGTGGGCTTTTTCGAAAACGTCAGCACGGCGGGAAAGGCGGGTCTCCGCCGTCATCGTCGGTGAGCCTCGCGCACGCCACGTTTCGCTGGCTTTCCAGCTGGAATCGTATGCTCGCTCACTCGCTCGCTAGCTCACGTTAGCCGCGAAAATGTCAGTTTACGTAATGTCCGCGCCGTTGGATAACTGGCGCACATATATACACACACACACACACACATCATACACACACGGCTAAACCGAGCTAAAGAGTTAGGTCGCGACTCCCCGGGCCGCACCCCGAGCTCACCGTTCTGATTTGCTCTCTTTCTCTCGCGTCAAAAGTCCTCCCGCGCTTTTCGTCACCGTACGCCTCTGTCAACGCAATTGACAGGTGCGTTCTGCATGAGCGAAGCATGCACACCAACAATGCGTTATCCTGCACGCCGTCGTGCGCTTGATCCTTTCACCCGAGTCGGTCGCTTTAATAAACTAACAGACATCGTGCGCCCGCTGCACGTTACTCGAGACAAATTCAATGAGGTTCGATGAAATGATAAATCTCCGCGCGCTCTTCGAGGAAGCCGAGAACGCGGCGCGTGTCTGGGAACCTGTGGACTTCATTTCAACGGGACATACATTGTATAATTAGTGTGTTAATCGTGCGAAAGGAGCGGGAGGGGACCAAAACACGCGCGCGCGCGGGAGCCATGAATGCGCCGGCGAATTTTATTCGGGGAGAATTTCTCTAATAAATCTGTCACACGTACACACACACACACACACACCGGTGCGGCTCTGTTACTCTGTATCTCGTCGTGACGAGGTTGGTTCATTTAAATTAACTTGGAATTTGGGAGGAGTTCTCTATGCGAATAATTTTAATTTGTATCTATAATGAGCACACGAGAAATTTAGTCAGTCAGAGGAGATCGCGTACATATCTGGGGGGATGTAAGACTCTGAAATACATTTGGTAAAGGATATTGCGTGAAAATTAGAACGCGCGTTGTCCAGGCACGTGCGATTAAACAAATCCCGTGGTCGCTGTTATGCGGTTGTTTGGATGATAACGAGTCGAGATGTCTATTCGAGCGAGGAATCTAAGCGGTTAAACACGTGCATAATACACGGTTAATAGCGAGAAATCTCTTGGCAAACGCAATTCGACGGTGATTTAACATTTCCAAACGGTGGAGGTCTACCGCGGCCGATCCTGCGCGTTTTCGTTCTCGTCTTCTTCTTCGTCTATTTGGGAAAGAGAAGAAAGACTTTTGCAATCCGACAGCACGGTAGGTCGGTTTTGCATGCGAAACGACCGATTTGCGAAATCCCAACGCGCGGTGGCGGTGAAGTCGTCGGGAGTTCGCAAACATTCTGTTCAAAGGATTCGCGAATCGCGTAGAACAGCTGTAAGTGCCAACGCCTAGACATTGATAACACTGGTTCCTCACTCGAGTTCTTGCTGTGTCTTGGTTTTTAAATACGAATATTTCAACGTAGAAGATATTCCATATTGGAAGTTTAAATATTCATACTTAAGGGGACTGAAAATCGCGCTTATTTTTTTCACAATTTTTTATGACAAACTGAATGAATATGCGAAAGTGTTATTTTGACGACATATAAAGAGAAGAAAAATATAATTTTGTTGATCAAATACTCAATATAAGTGTATGGTACATGCAGTTAAAATATACTTCGTTTTTCTTTTCAAAGTCGTCATTTTGCAGTAACATCTTGACTCTCGGTGGTTCGAACTGAATCTTAGGTAGAAAATTTCCGTAAGCTTGTCGTTATTGTGTGAACCACTATAATAGAAATTGAGTAAAAATTAACAAAATTGCAAATATCTTAATGGAATATTATTAAATTTTCAGTTCTTTTATAGTAAAAAAATTAATATTTCAAAATTAAATATTTTCACGTTTGTCAGTGGTTCACACGATAACGACAAGCTTACGGAAATTTTCTACCTAAAATTCAGCTTAATTGAACTACCGAGATATTGCAAAATAACGACCTTGAAAAGAAAAACGAAATATATTTTAACTGCATGTACCATATACTTATATTGAGTATTTGATCACCAAAATTATATTTTTCTTCTCTTTATATGTTGTATAAATATACGTCAAAATAACATTTTCGCATATTCATTCAGTTTATTATAAAAAATTGTGAAAGAACAAGTACGATTTTCAGACAATCTGATCCTCCAGTTCTCTTAAGGACTAAAACAATAAGAATGTTCAGAGTTAAAGTACCAATATCTAAATAGTGGTACTTTCATTTTCAATCACGAAAGAAAAAGATTCGTTCATTGCATGGAAGAGGAAGTTTGGTGGAATTGACAAAATGTCTAGCGAGATATAAACGAAATTACGAATTCTGGTTGATGTTACCAGAATTCAAGTTGATTACTTGTCAACCAGACTGTTCTATGACCCTCGTAAACCTGAACAGAATTCTGCTTCGTCCATATTTCACCAGACATTTGGTTAGTCCAGCCAATTTCTTCTTGTGTGCGTGGCGGGAAAATTTGCCAGCCGAATCCTGAAAAATCGCGAAACCCGACGCGCGGACTTTCCTCGTCGCCCAAGTCGCCGAAAGTGGCGGGGTTTGCGAAATCCGAAAGTGACCATAACTGGCTGGTCGTGATCCGCGGCGAGGGCCTCGATCGCGTACATCGCCGGATGATCGCGGCTCGTTTAATCGCGAGGCGAGCTCGCTCGTTTACTCGGCGCCAGATTCGAACAAAGGAGAATGTTAACGGTACTGTGACGCGCGCGCTATATTTCGGTAACAACGCGCGCTGGATGGATGGGCTTGGCTTGGTGGAAACGATCCCTTTTGCGAAATCCGCCGGAGGTGCTCGCTTGCACCATGTGCGGCATTCAGCATTCAGCAGCCCGCCGGTCGGGGACGCAATCAGAAATCTGTTCCCATCGGTTAACGAGGGAGACAGGGGAGTAGGAGGCGCGACGGTGCCGGGGAAGGCCTGTTTCTGTGTTCCTCGCGGAATGTATATATTCATCGCGTTACAGCTGTGGTGGCCGCGAACGTGCGGGCGCGCGAGAGCACGCGTGCTCGGAGATATTAAATAATAAGAAAGGAGAAATTCCGACCGCGAACGAACCGTATCCGCGAATGCGCACTCGTTCCCCGACCTGGCGCCACCGTCTTTACTTCGCCGTGCGTTCACGCGGCTGCTCCACTCGAAGGCAGTGCCGTTGTGATTGCGGTCGATTTGCAATTCGGCGGTATCTTTTTTCTATGTTCCCAGCTTTCAGTTTCTACTATCGCCATGTCTCTCTTCTCCCTCCTTTCTATCCTACTCGCCTCTCTTAACTCTATTTCTATTTTCATATTTCCCTTAATCAAAGTTTTTACTTTCTCTCCCAATCTTATAGGAGAGGAGAGAAGTCCTTTATATAAAATATATAAAATGTAAATATCTTTAGAATCTCTCCCTCTCTCCTAAAGTAGAGGGGATTTCTGATTAATAATGTATTACGATCTTTGGTTGCGATGAGATAAATTTTCCACCTACACTGTTAAATCCGTAGTGTCAAATTATACTCAATTTGAGTTATTTTTAACCATTCCTATAAGTCGCCACTGCTCCTATTAAATATGTCGTTAATTTAACTAATGTAATGGAGTTAAATAATTTAACTTAAGAAATGTATTAAATTTGACTAAAATTTAGTTTATTTTTTATTATGTGCATGTTAATGTAACCTTTGTTTTAGTAAAAAATGACTTAATATTGTGTTTTAAATGGATTGACTAGATGTGGTTGTTTTTTTAAATACATGTTTTGTGTTAAAATAGTAAATTTTGACACACATGATAGTTAAAAATAACTAAATATTATTTAACTCAAGAAATTGGTTTAAATTTGACCCTCCAATATTTAACAGTGTAAGATCTCTTCAGCTAAAAGGCAATCGGAAAGGCCGCATTTTCGTTGAAGTGACATCAGTCTTGTTGGCTATTTAATAATCACTCACCAGAAGACTGACGAATTGCGGTGTATCCCGGCACAGAGCTTGAATTCGCGGACAATCGTGCAAAGTGCTCTCTCGCGATTACGATCGTCTCAGTAATTTACGACATGAGATATGCGATGTTACGTGCACCAGTCGCCCGTATTAGACGTGCGCAACGTTACACAGAATTAGAGACACGGATCTGGTTCGACGTGGAGCCGCGTAGGCGGACAGTCGCGCGATCCCGTCGCCTATCGGATAATTTACTGTTCAGAATGCAGTTTACGCTTCATAATTTAAAGCCGTATCGCGTATTCGCGTCAGGGGCTTCGACGAGCGAGCAGATTACTGCGTACGCGTTCGCTCCTTTAAGTGCTCGCAGCTACCTTCTCTAAGAAAAATCCCGAGTTACGACGTCACTCGCCGTCGGAACGGCGCGCGTCCTGTCGAGGCGCACGAGGCGTATCCTCGAATTTATTAGCCGACTACGATTTCGTCATAAAAGAAAGAGAAAGGAAAAAGTCAAAGAAATCAGAAATTTGCATCTTTTGGCAATGTGTGTCTTTGAATTTATTAGCCGACTAAGGCCCGTATTAATAGTCGTTACTTGAAACTCGTCTCACATGAGATACTCAGATTTTTACACAGAATCAGGTTCAAGTTTTTCAGTTGAATTATGTTAAGTGTGACATTTATATCTGTAGACGTGAATCACTCTGAAAAACTCTCATCTAACTCTAAATTAAAATCTGAGTATCTCACTTGAGACGAGTTTTCAAGTAATGACTATTAATACGGGTCTAAGACTCATAAGAGAAAGGGAGAAAGAGAAGAGAAAAGTCAAGGAAAGAGGGAATTTTCGTATTTTCGTAATACCGTACTTTCAAAAGCGATAGGTCAGAAATCGTCGCTTGCCCAGCTTGCGCTTCGAAATCGCGAGTTATCTTCAACGGGTTATCCGCGCGCGGAATACCGTATCCTGAAGCCTCTTCGGGTAACGTATTCTTCCTCGGGATGGAAGTACGATCGCGTCGCGCAATAAAATCGATACACCTCCGAGGTATCGCGGCCGCCGCAGGTTTTGTATTGCCGGTCGAAGCTCTTCTCTCGGAGAGTAGGTGTACACGCGATATTCAGAGTTGTGCGCGCGCGCGCGCTTGGAAATCCTGGCCGCTTCCCTCTCGGCTATTATCCTTTCTCCAGGATACCGCGAGATCACCCCTGCGCCCGCGCTTCTGGTGTACCGCCACTTCGCAATTATCAGGAGAATTTACTAGCGGCGTGTGTATCTTGCATTACGGCCGGCCCTCGACCGTATTATCCGTCGACGTGAAAAAAGTCGCTACATTCCCAACTATGCTCGCCCTGAAGTGGAGAGTAGTGAGCCATGAGAAAAGGAGTGTGTGTGTGTGTGTGTGTGTGTGTGTGAGAGAGAGAGAGAGGAGAGAAAAGCGCGATCTTTTTCTTACTTTGAAATTTAAATATAAGTTCCTCGAATGTGCATACGTAGAAAAGAAAAGGAAAAAGAATTAGCATTGTTTGCGAAAATTACAGTTGGATTATATAATTCAAGTGTTATTTTCGTAAAATTCAGGGAGACATTTCTGGAAAGTATTCGAAAATTATATAATTCAGTGTCAGGAATAATATATCGCATATGTTAGAAAACATAAAAATAAATTAAACAATAACATTACACACGAGGCATTAAATTCTGAGTAATTAACTATACTTGCCCTGAAGTGGAGAGTTGTGAAACACGAGAAAAGGAGTTTGTGTGAAAGAAAGAGAGAGAGAGAAGAGAAAAGCGCAATCTTTTTCTTACTTTGAAATTTAAATATAAGTTCCTCGAATGTGCATACGTAGAAAAGAAAAGGAAAAAGAATTAGCATTGTTTGCGAAAATTACAGTTGGATTATATAATTCAAGTGTTATTTTCGTAAAATTCAGGGAGATATTTCCGGAAAGCATTCGAAAATTATATAATTCAATGTCAGGAATAATATATCGCATAAACATATGTTAGAAAACATAAAAATGAATTAAACAATAACATTACACACGAGGCATTAAATTCTGAGTAATTAACTATACTTGCCCTGAAGTGGAGAGTTGTGAAAAGGAGTTTGTGTGAAAGAGAGAGAGAGAGGAGAGAAAAGCGCAATCTTTTTCTTACTTTGAAATTTAAATATAAGTTCCTCGAATGTGCATACGTAGAAAAGAAAAGGAAAAAGAATTAGCATTGTTTGCGAAAATTACAGTTGGATTATATAATCCAAGTGTTATTTTTGTAAAATTCAGGGAGACATTTCCGGAAAGCATTCGAAAATTATATAATTCAATGTCAGAAATAATATATCGCATAAACATATGTTAGAAAACATAAAAATGAATTAAACAATAACATTACACACGAGGCATTAAATTCTGCATTAAATTCCGAGTAATTACACGGTGAGGATTTTTCCGGAATATATTAACATTCGTGAGTCGGAACATATCACGTCAGTCTGTTCCGGCTGAGATATTTCCAGTATTGGAGATATCTCCAAGAAGTTATGGGAAGTTTCAAACCGTCTCTTTAAGAAAGATATTCGAATAGACTATTGATAAAAAAATAGCGGTGTCAATTTGGATATGAAAATATATTCCAGTCAGGAGCGAGACACAATTATCTTTACCATCAGCACGGTGTCCTATTCAACTTGCGAAAATTATTTTCGCGTGTACAATATGCAAGAAATTCGCGGATATAATTCATGCAGATTGTGCAAATTAGATCCGGGACAGAGACAGAGAAAACAAAGACTCTCGATTTTGCTCTCTCTGCGTTCTCCTGCGATTCTGCCCCGGATCCGCTCTTGCACGACTTCGCGCGCATTGAATACGCGTCCCGGTCCCATTATCCTGCGCTCAGGATTCCATCAGCGCGCCCACGCATCCGCGTCGTATCGCGTCGCAATTACGCGAGAAAATTCACTGCAAGAGCGTTCTCTCCCGCGACGATCGCGTAATGTTCGGGAGACATCACGGGAAACACGACGACGTCGTGCGCGACGCAGCTTATCGAATACGAGCGCGTGAATCGCGCGTCGGGATATTTTTTCTCTGCCCGTTATCGACACCTTCTGCCCCGGACGTTCGTAAAATAGCCTTAGCGAATTACGCGAGTAATATGCTGCGCCCCTCTCTCGCCCCTCCTGCCTCCCTCGCCAATTTACGGGCGTTGTTTCTTCGCTCACGTGGCGATTCGCTCGACCTTGCCGCGCTCTTCGCATGCTACGTGCTGCTCACGAGCGTGTACGTGGGTGGGTCTCGCGGATCTGCGAGTGAAAATTAACCCCACGAATGAAAATGTCGATCCTGAAAGGTTGTATACGGTAGATTGCGACACGCGGTTTGGACACAATGAAATTGGCGGCTCACAAAACTGTCCAAATTTACTTTGTACGTCAATATAGTTTAACTTTTACTTTCTAACATAAAACAATATATACATGGAGAAAATATTGTAGAAAAAAAATTACAATTTTAATACCTCCGGAATAGACTGGCACTATGATGAGAATTATAATAAGAAATAGCAAAAATTACCATAAGTGACCATGAATATAATAAAAATCCTAAATGAATATCATAAATATAGTAAATATATAAAAATAGTAAATAGTAAATAGTAAAAAATATAGTAAAAATTATCTCATATTTATAATCTTATTAGTAATAATAAATATAGTTAAAATTATTTCATGTTTATGATCATTTTTACTATGTTTATATATATATATATATATATATATATATATATATATATATATATATATACTTCAGATATTTCTCTCTCTCTCTTTCTCTCATTGTGTGAATGTAATATACCAGAAAATGCAACTGCGAATTAACGAGGCACAAGAGAGTGTAGGGAAGTCAAGGAGGAAAAGCTCAGCGAATTTATTACGAAACGCGTAAACAAGATATAATATACACGGGACAATGTCTCGCACAATTGCACTTATACGCCCATAGAGATAATTTCTCCCAGCGGAAGGATTATCCGCGCTTCCGCGTTCTCTCACGAAGCATCGCCGATAAAAAGAGTCACCTATTCGCCGACGAGAAGAACTCGCCATTCTTCCGTCGCACATCGACGTAAAGGAAGCGGGGGAGGAAGGGAGAGTTCACATTAAATCAGCAATCAAGCAAGGAGACAAGCGAAGAGAGAGAAAGAGAGGATGAGTCGATGATGCAACAACAACGACTCGATGATCGAGTCGAGACGGAGGATGCGTCGTGGAATTAAGCTATAGATCTCTCCTTCTCTCTCTCTCTCTCTCTCTCTCTCTCTCTCTCTCTCTTCCACTCGCTCTTTTTCTCTCGTCTTTAACTTGTTCTTTTCTCTTTCTGTCTCTCTTCTTTTTTTCTTGACCGCCGTGAAAACGGATATAACGCGCGGAGAAGCGAGGACCTCCGCGGCGTCGGCGCGTTTCATCCAATCCTTTATCCGTTTATGTCGCTGAAAGCACTCCCCCGGCTATTATTATCCTTCCACAGGGGGGATTCCATTGGTAAGCGTGCGCGCGCGTTGCAATTACCGGGAGAATTTACCGCGGGCTGCGCGTACATCATGTTACACGGGCATCTCTCTTCTATTACGTTCCCGGTCCGTATTCCTTTTAAATAAATAAGAAACAAAAATATACGAGCGGTATACCCGCACTTATAGTCTCAGTGGGGAAGAAAGATCGCAGTACTTTTCTCTTCAATGAGTTTCGCAACGCACCCATTAAGAGAGAATTTGTTTTTTAGGGGATAAATTTTCTTGTCTGGATATCTGTTTTGGAATTCATTGAAATAAAAGTATTGCAGTTGATTCTACTGTTCTACTGTTGATTTCACAATTTAATGTATGATATTGTATAATATTGTTATTATATATCTTATCTCGCATAATTATTTACTGAGAAAACACTTAAAAATTTTTTGTGGAATAAAAGTTTATTTCACAGAAACAAACTTTATTTTTCACAAATAAATTTTCTAATATTCTTTTCTCAGTGTATTGTATCCGCACTCGGAGAAAAAGACATGATGGTGACAACTGCAGTTTTATATGTAAAATTATAATAACTGCCCGTGAGCATTCAGGTTTTAGTTGCAATAACTACAAAATAGTTTATTAAACTATATGCATTAATCCCGCATGCAAAACTTGTATAGTTGTCACTTGCACAGTTGCCATCACCATGTCCTTTCCTCCGAGTGCAGACACGACGAGAGCTATTAGAAAGATTCGCAAGGTGGCGCTTAATAAATGTCAAGGCCTCAACGAAGCTTAATGTACACGGACACGTCGTCGCGAAACGCGAATTCCGCGAGGTCGCAAAAGTCGAGGCGGTCGAAAAAGCACGTACTCGACCCCTGAAAACGTGTTTGGAGAGGGAGGGAGGGCATTGCGGACACTCGCAGTCGCTGGATTTTCACGAGCTTGTCCCGCGCGACTTGATATTTTCTCCTTCGCATACCGCGAATATTTCCCGTCGGCGGCAAAGGGGAGGGAAGCGGTGGGCCGGTGGCGGTGGCGGCCGGTCTCCGGCCAAGGATAATGGACGGGCGAGCGAGCGCAGGAACCGATATCGGTGCGTCGGCTACGGTAAATTCTCCGGGTAATTGGCAGCGCGTCGGGGCGCGAGGAGTTATCCTGCGGCGATGGATAACGCGATGGAGCCGCGCAGCCAACGTTAATGGACGACGTATGTGAAACGCACGCACGCACGCACGTACGCACGGTAAATCCACCACGGGGGTAATTGCGGAGGAACACCCCGTGCGCTGGCCGGCCGACCCGCGACCCCATGGAAAATATCGCGAAAGCGAGATCGGCCGCGAGATCCGCGATATTAGTCGGGCCGTAGATACGCAAAAAAATTACTTACAAGGAACACTAGGCAACTTAAAAATTCTAAAACTTTGTGTGCAAGTTCATCCGTAACACAAAACTATTTTTTGTTCGTGCGGAATTACAGTTTTAGGCGGTGAAACATCCTTTTGGAAAAAATCGGTTTTTTTTTCTTTTGAAGCGAATATCGTCGAAATTATATAAGATAGAAAAAAATTTTCCAAAGTGAAAATTGAATGATTTCAAGAGTATTTTAAAACTATAATAAAAAAATTTTTTTTAATTGTTTATTGTATACCCTCGACCCCGATCTCTATTTAAAAAATTTTTTTATTATAGTTCTAAAGTACTCTTGAAATCATTTAATTTTCACTTTGGAAAATTTTTTCTATCTCTTATAGTTTCGAAGATATTTACTTCAAAAGAAAAAAACCGATTTTTTTCAAATGAGTGTTTCACTCCCTAAAATTGTAATTCCGCACGAACAAAAAATAGTTTTGTGTTACGGATAAACTATTCTACTTGCACACAAAGTTTCAAAATTTTTTGAATTTTTGAGTTGCTTAGTGTTCCTTGTTTGTAATATCAGCTAAACCGCCGTAGCTGATTCAAACTTAGTCAAAAGGCTAATCGTTTAGCTGTCACTACTAAGAATTGGCTATGACAGCTAAAATGCATTCGCTATGAAATACAAATATATTAGGTAACATTAAAAATGCACATTATATCAAGTAGCTAAGAAAATGGCAATTATTCCTAAATTTCTTATCGTACACATACATATATTAAAGAAGTTTATCGCACAGCTACAATCATTTGCTACAGTCATTTTGGCAGTCATTTGTTTCTAGCAGCTAATATTTCTCGCTGTAGCGCCTAAGTTTAAATAGCGAATAAATTTAGTTTCGGTAGTATCGACATTAGCTGTCCCTATTTCACTGAAACATCTTATCTGCCACGGTTATTTTTAGCTCGAGAAGCTACATAGTTTTTTTTGCGTAAACGCACGAAGTAAGAGAACGCACTGAGAGAAAAAAATGGTTGTACGTACACAGAGTGTCGTGGTAAACGTAGAATGGAGGTTAAGGTGAACATACTCTCCTAAAGTGAATCAGTGAAACATCATTGAAAGCAGTAAATATACACTGATTTACAGCTATAAGTACAGCAGTGAAACTGCTCAGTGCTATATTTATATCAGTGATATAAATTACTATTCACTGATTCACTTTAAGAGAGTAAGAGTTCCATACCGTTTTGCGATATTCACAATAAATCTCGAGATTTTAATTGAAGAAAATTGCCGGATGATCATGCACGATATGGTGAGTTCTAGTTGCGACGTATGCTGACGTGTGCTTGTACACGCGAATAAGTCAAACTGAACAAAAAAGTCTTTTATCATTTTGCAAATAATTACGTTGATTTTTAGTTATGTAAAATTTTCCACGAAAACGCGCGCCAAGTACGAAACAACGGTATTTCTTAATCATACGTTGATGTATTATTGCCGAGTTAACGAATAATTTTCTCTAATTGCGAGAGATATACGCGAAAAATAAAGTTGAACCTCTGTGTTTCTCGGTGTGGCGCTCTTTCGTATTCGATATAATGATTTTGACGAGTAGTTTATGCTCCTCTCTGTCTCTCTCTCTCTCTCTCTCTCTCTCTCTCTCTCTCTCTCTCTCTCTCTCTATTTCCTTTTCTATGTACGCTTGTGATTTTATTAAGACAACGAATGATAGCTCGGCGATAACATATTAGCGCCCATTACGGGCACGCAGCGGATACGTAGATAATCAATCGCGCGCCGCGGGCAACGCGGCGCGCAAAATGCGAAAGTACGCGGCCGCGCGTTCCGTAGGCGATATACTTCTCTGCCCACGTCGTAAACTATTCGGAACGATCATTACTCGCTCTCGGGAACAGCTAATTGTTACCGAATGTGGTAATAACGCGAGTTGCGCGGTCGTTATCTTTAAGAGTTCACAATGGCCGATTCGCGGGAACGGCCTCGCGGCTGTTAAGTTCTTTACACGGACGAGACGATAATTCCCTCCTTCCTTACACCGTGCGCTAAAGAGTAAAACTGATTTTTGGCGTGTCGTTGTTCACAATTTATGAACGACGGATAACAATTCGGAATACCAAGAGTACGAAATCGCTCGCGAACGATTCGGAGACGACGGATCGGGAGGAAAAGTGAATCGAGTGGGAGACTGGCCGGACGATCGTGGAGACAAAAATTGCTTCAAATCTCGGTTAAAACGAAAATCATTTCGCGCGACGGAGGAGAGGCAGATTGACTCGAGATAAGGCGCGTTGAGAAAAGTACAGGCAATTGCTCGCGCAGTGGAAATTTTACCTGCTACTTTCGACTGCAGTTACGCAACCTTCGCGGATTCTAGAGAATCGCGATAGGTTTAACTGTTATGGGAGTTGAGTTCCCACTTTGCACTTCAAACAAGTAGCAAATGGGTAATTTCCTAATTAGAGGTTCCGAAATAGGAGCCTCGGGAGAGAGAGTAGGTTCAAACTCAGATAGAATCTGGCGACTTTAAATAGAGAGAGAGATGAATTAGAGATCATCAAGATAATTAAATTTTATACATTAAAAAATTTAGTATAAAGAAATAGGTGAAACAATTTTTGAGTGAGGGAAACCAAAGCAGAAAAATTTCATGAATAAGTAGCAGAAAGAAGTAACTAAGAAAGAAAGAGAAAGGCTAATAAGTATGAAATTAGGAAAAAATTAAGAAGTGTGAAATTTTAGAGGAAGAAACTAAGAAGTATGAAATTAGAATAAAAAACTAACAAGTATGAGATTGAGAGAAAAATTAATAAGTACAAAGTCGGAAAGAATTAAAAGGAAGTATCGATGGGAGAAGAGCTCGGGTTCGTTGTGGGACTCCTTTTCCCTCTTACTCTCTCTTTTGCGGACAATACAAAGTATTACTCTTCGCGTGCCGTTATTTCGTAAGAAACTCCGATTACACGCTCCCTCAGCGAGCACATTCTAGCGTTCTACACCTGGAAGGACACCTCTGCCTATTCTTATGCGGATTCCCCGTCCATGCACGCGCGCGAATCGCTCAACGGCGATTAATTACGTAATCGTATGTTTCGCGTCGCGGCTCTTACCGGTTATCAAATGTCAAACGACGAGTACTCTTTGCCATTATCGCGGCGTCCCGCGTCTCGCTCGTTTCGCGGCTTCGTCTGGTGCCTCAATCAGGCCTTCTTTCGGCCTAGAATCGCACGCAGACGGGCAACACGTGCGCCTGTCGATTTGACGTTTCGCGTGCTCGCGGATTCGCAGATTCTGTCGCATGGTGAAATCGAGATCTTCTCCGCTTCCTGGACGTAATAGCGATGTTTACGAGGCGTAATCTCGGTCGCGTACTTAACGTATGAGACGCACGACACAAATTATCGTCCCGACAGAAATTATTCGCGATTATGCCGTGATGAAAGACCCCAGAGGCTCTCCCCGAGCGTTTTACTCCCCAAATACGGACTTTCGTCGTCCAATTTGTTCGCTCCGGTCTCTGATAGATTTTTAAAGCAAACATATCGATTTTGGTATACTTGACGTTTATATTTTATGTTAAATTTGAAATGTCAAATTAGGACTTTATGACGTGGAGTATTAAATTTAATATCTTGAACGCGTAGGACGTTGTCTTCAGCATACTGACAAAGAAAAATATTTGAAAATTTATTTGTAGGATATAAAATCTGTTTCTGCAAAATGAAGTTTATTTTTTTCTGTCAATAGATTTTATATCTTATGAATTTTCAAGTTCCTTTTTTCTCAGTATAGAAAGGAAAAATTGCAAATTTCATCGTATCTTTCATGGTGCGAATTATTCTCGTTGAATTATTCATATTAAAAGGTATTATATCATTTAAGAAATTTAGAATAATTCGATAAAATGAGTCTAAAAGATTTCTGAAAACCCCGAGAGAATTCCGTTACCAATTGGCGAAAGGATCACGCAAAATGCCATAAATCACAAGAGCTGTCAGCACGGGAGTTTTGAGAAGCACTGTTTCTCAAAAATGCCCGAAGCGGGCATTTTACGCTCGGAATTTTTTCTGCTCGATGAGATGAGCTCAAATCTCTTTCTCTCTCTCTCTCTCTGTCTTTCTTTTTGTCTCTTTCTCTGTCTCACTTTATCTCGCCTTCTTACGTCTGCGAAACGGCCGGCACGCCTTAAGAGGCGCTTGTTACAAATTAATTGGAGACGCATAGATCACGCCGCGAACACGCGCGAGGCCATGTTTGTTCGACGTGCAAGCACACGCCACCCACCTTTTCATTTATCATAAATTAGGTGGACGAGAGAGAGGGATGGACGCGCGTGTATGAGCGCGTTAGGGCTCTCTCTCTCTCTCTCTTTCTCCTCCCTCACCCTCCTTTCTCGCTCTCTCGTTAAAACCCGAGGCCCTGTTTACTGCCGGAGGTGGGTTTATTGCCCTCGACGGACGTACAGGCTCGTGTCGTAGGTCAGGGATCCTTTTGCGGCAGGACCGCCGCCCACGTTCTCAGCCCCAAGACCCGAGACGCGGCATGTAATGATTTAATATCTAACAATCGCGTTCCTGCGTTCCCGTCGTTAAACGCCAAGACGGACTTGCGCCGCCAGCGAGCGAGCGGAGTCCTCGATCTCGTTCGGAAATGTCGACAAGACACATCGCAACGGGCCGTTTATAATTCAAAAAGTACACGGGGGGGAAGGAGATGAAAGTACAAGGGTCGACGCGAGATAAACGGGCTGTTCACACGTTCTCGCATTTCGATATTAAAACGATAAATTGTTATTGCATTAATTCCAGTTAATAAATTTAACAAAATATGTCTCTCTCGACACAGATTTTTATCACAGCATGAAAATGATATTATCCTTGGAACAATAAGAGTTTATTGTCGAAATATAACGACAAAGAAAATTGGCATGTGTTCCTGGCAAATTACAATTTATCGCGTCGTGTTCATCGAGGCGTTTCGCGCGCTGCCCAACTAGAAACGCCACGTGAATCGGTAATGGATCGAGTTGATTTCTTTTTTTTCTTCTTCTTCCTTCGATCATTTCCCGCGATATTTGTTCCTGCCAATTAACATCGATACTATAAATAAAGCCACGAACGCGACGTCGGCTGGCTGCAACTGCGTTCTCCACTGCCCTCGAAACCGCGGTGCATCGAGAAACCAGGTTTCACACTCTCCTTCGACGACTTCTTCACCTCCTTTGCATACTCGCGCCGGCCGAGACGAAATTATGATGTATGCTGCGCGTTTTCTACGCTCGTCGGAACCGCGCGTTAAAGCTGTGAGAATGTATGAGGGCTTCGCGGAGAGTGCGTGAAACAGAGAATGAGAGAGAGAGAGAGAGAGTGTGTGTGTGTGTGTGTGTGTGTGTGTGTGTGAAAAGGGGAGAGAAACTTATCGTACATTGAAAACAGCACTTTAGCACGGACAGAAATGTACAGCGGCGATATATCAAGACGCGTTCAATTTCGAACGCGAAGAAACGGTGCTCTTTGTACATTCCAGAGGGGGATCAGAGAGAAAATGAATGAATCATGCTTCGATTTCTTCATAAAACTCCGCCGAAAACCCAGCGAGACTGTGCTCGCTTGACGATGACGATGACACGCTGCATTATTTATGAGAGATTATGTCACATACACATATACACGGATATAAATAATAACCGTGCCCAAAGTAATTGCGCCGCTTGGCTATAACTTCTCTTTCCTTTCTTTTATCTTCAAAGGCTACAGCGAACACACACGCGCGATTTGCATGCGCGCCGTAATTAGAAACGGAGCTTCGCATCCTCCACCGTGCCTCATCGATCGGACTAACTTCGTAACCTCGGCCCATTGCGTCATTCCCATTTCCACACCGCGGTGAGATTAATTATACATCTCACGGTACGCTTATCGTTTGAAAGTGATATACGCCAGTCCAGTTTTGGAGAATTGCTTTCCGCGGATCTTGCCTCCATTTCGAAACCGCGCTCAAAGTCGTGTCTCGAAAGCAGTCTGTGTCTCTATCGCGTTTTGCAAACTAGCATCTGATATTGTGCGAAATTTTTAGAAATCAATAAATTACAGATAGACGAAAAATAAACAGAGAACAACGCTAAAGTATAATCCTATCTTTAGCGGAATTCTCTTCTCATTAAATAAATATTCATTAATTTTCAGATATTTTTAATCTTAGTGTATGCTGAATCTTCAAGAGGATTCCCTTAAAAATAAAAGGGAAATATTCTGAGCACAAAAATGATAAAGTTAGAGAAATTTCGTGTTTCATCTACAGTACAAGTTTTGTTCTTAATAGAAGTTCCCTCTTTCTGACTCCTTGAATCAAAAGAGAGAAAAGAAGTCGGAATAATATTCAATAAATTTCCGACTAATAGCTCATTGGAAGAGGAACTTACTCTTTCAGTAAGAGTTTTCGCTTAGAATATGAGTTTACAAGAAATAACAGTTAGAACACATTTATGTTAGAATATCTATTCTGTTAGAGGAAATGATAGCAAAATATCTTTCTGGTCTTAGAAAAATCCTTTTGAGGCCACATATGAGAGAATTTCCGCTGAGAATAAGATCATATTTTTTTGGATGGAAGTAATAAAGAGAAAAAGAAATAAAATAATAAATAGCGATGATAAAAAGAAATAAAAGGTAGGACGAAATAATAAAAACGCGATCGAGTCGCAGTCAGTCGATCGATAAACGCACATCGCAGTCGTGTTAGCGAAGTATAAACAAAACGTGTGTGCCCTCGAAATCAGCGGTGTAGCCGAGAAACGGAGTTTCACCTTTTCCGTAGGCTGCATCGCCGCGAGGCCGAGTCCGAGTCTCTATATCGAGAGTGCGCGGGACTCGGCGAAATCCGCGACTTACGCCACTTTCGCACGTGCTCGTGCGAACGGAGAATACGATTACGAGCGCGTCGCCTTGGTCAGCCGTTTTATTTGCCATGAATTTACAGTTGCGGGTGGGAAACGTCCAATTCGCTTCTCGATACCTCGTGCTTTTCACACGAGTTCGAAGACGCAACAGTCCGGAGGAAAACGTGAGGGGAAATGATAGCAAAATATCCATAACTGTGAAATCGCTTTGCAGCCGCGATAATCGTGATATATGGGGAGAATTTTATAGTAAAAAAGTTTTTGTAGTCGAGGGATAAATAGACGTTTTACAAATTTCTAGTCGGGATATCCCGACTCTCCAGAGTACTTCTTCTTTATCCTCGCTCTTGATCTTAATTCTCTAAGTCTGATTTATACGAGGATATTGAGCTTCTGCGTTGCTTCGCGAATAAGTACGAGCAAAAAAGTTCAGTTTGTGCAACCAAATAGAAACCAACTGAAAATTAGATGATCAGAAGCGATATCTCTGTTATGAAAACTAATATTTCTGTTGTCGCAACCGAAAATATTTGTCTGAACATTCAATGATATTAGAACTCGGTTGGGGCAACTGAGAACAATTGACTATACAGAAGCCTCATGAAGGGATTTTTCTGTTCCTACAGCCGAGTTTTCGTCTGATCTCTGAGCAACCGAAAATTCGCAGTTGATGCAAATTTGCACCAATAGAATTGTTTTTTCCGTGTAATAGACGGTAATAGATTTCCCTACTCGGCTCGCGCGAGTTGAAATTTTGGCCCTATATTAAACCTTAAATTTTACAACGCAACAGGAGCTAAGTTAGCAAAATAGATTTAATTTTAATGATACAATTTACTCCTACTTTGATGATGTCTGAAATTTCTTTTTTCACTTTCTTTAGCATCAAAATACGTGTTGAATGGAATAGTGAGGCTGAAAGTAAGATGAAAATTTTGACTCGGGGGAACTTTGGAATGAAAATTCAAATACAGATAGAATTGAACGATTTCAACTCCCCACGTGCAGTGATATTTTTTGTGACATATACTGACCCAACATTGCACGCGGAAGGTTCGACTCTCAAGCTGCAAAGAATTCGAGAGGAATTCGTTCGACCATTCGAGATATTGAAAATATAAATATCAAACGTTGGATCTCAGATACTGAAAGGTCGAGGTGTCTAAAGATAGGCGGACAATTCCGCGTCGGGAATAATACCGGTCGAGCGTGAAACCACCCTGAGGAATGCAGATTTCCTCGCGCCACGCAGCGTCCTCTATCCCCAGGCGCCGTTGTAAATTTCGGAAATGTTATGAGTCACGAGGAAAAAGAAGTCGCGATACGAGCGTCCTGGCGCCTGTCGCTTCTCTTGTTGCATTCCTGCGTATCTGCAGGGATGCGTCACTTTGTGACGCGCGGGACGTGGTAGGAGAGCCGGTTTCGTAAAATTCCGCGGACATTTGGCACGTGTCGTCGTCATTGTCGCGGAGAATCGCGAAAAAAGAACCGGGAAGATAGAGAACAGACAGAGATTTCTCACTCTCGATTAAAGGCCGACTAGTGGCCGGCACTTTCGCGCCGATTAGCAGCTAACGATTGCGCGAAGTCGACAAGAGTGGCGGGAACGTGACGACTCGCTCGCTCACTCACTCACTCACTCGTTCGTCGAGGTTCCCGCGCGACGTATTCGCAATCTCACGAGCGCAATAATAATAAGAACGTAGGTGGTTCGATCCGGCTATAACGATCGCGCGGCGACGGCGCTGACGAAACTAGACGTCCAAGACTGACCCTCAAGCGAAGGTTATACATCGCCCGGCAGTTGGCGTGAAATGAGAAAGACAAGGCGGACGAAGCTGATACACGTGGCACGACGTTATCCGTGCGCTCTCTAACGACAATTCGGCCGGTACACTTCTCCTGGGCGGGTTAATTGCTTCTTGCGTAACGTTGTGAGTCGAGGTCGCGAAGAGAGAAAGAAAGAGAGAGAGAGAGAGAGAGAGAAAGAGAGAGAGAGTGAAGTAGAATAATTGATGAAAAGGAGCGCGAATAGGCAGGCCTGATCAAATCTAGGTTGCGAATCGCAAAACGCCAGCAGTCACCACCTAGAATCGGGTGGTACTGTCGACGGCCGCACCGGAAGCGAGGTCGATCGAAGCCTGGTTTCGTTTCGTCGACGAAGGTCAAACACCAAGCCTGATCTGACGTTGCTGTCGGCACTCGACGGCTGATAGATTGTCGCGATGACCTCGTTAACCCTCCATCAACTATTTCGGGACTATCTCGAGCAGTGCCGTTGAGTTTCACTGCTCTCGATTCCGCGTCTTCTCGCTTCTAATCCGATTCTTGATTCTGGAAACTTGTCTCTCTAAGAGATCGTCGTGAATTCTCACACCCACGCGACTGTATGTGCGCGTGTATCTGCGTCGACGCAGAGGATGGGACTCACTCGAAAAAATAAAAATTCCGATCTTTCGATGTGAATAGACGAAGAGAGAGATTTGCACGCGAAGGTCTCTCCTCGAGAGTAAGTCTAGAGCCCCTTTCATTTCAGGAATGTTTATGAAGGAGGCGAAGGTGTCGCGCGAGACGTCGACCTTGCTGTGAAACGTGCCGTTTTCCTTTTCTTTTTTATTCATCGAAAACAGCGAGCAAACGTAATTGGGGTTCTGCACCGCGCTTTGTATCTCGCGTCTCGAGGGAGGCGGCGATTTTTTCTCGGGATTTTCAATTCTTTGACATAGCCTGAGACTTTTGAGTAGTACTTGGCGCTTCAGAGAAAAAAAATATTTTCTCCGAAAATATTTATTATTTGGTACATTGAAATACCATTTTTTTCATCTAAATTCTTTTATAAATTATTTATTTCTCTCTCCTTTCCTCTTTTTTTAATTTCTCTAATCGTAATCGTTGATCACTAACTGTGTTACCGTCTCGAGCGAGGAGACGTACAAGAAAAGGTGCGAAACTAAGCGACAGACATCGCAGGGAAGAATCGGCGAGGGGTTAAATCGCGCCCCGTCGAATCGGCTCTCACGCGCGACACACACTCGCCCATTTCTCACACGTTCCTGCAGAATCACGACGCAAGCCACGAGGCGTTGTTCTTCCACTACGTCCATGGGCCCGGGATCGCGATCTTATCGCGATCGACGATAGGTTTCGCGCGACGTAGGGAAAAAAATCGGCGGGATCTCGCGCGTTCGCATTCGAAAGACGCCGGCTTGGCAAAGGAGTGAGCGAGCGAGCGAGCGATTGCGCTGCTCCTTTCTCGAACAGCTCGCGCGCGAATCGGTAACGCGAAACCTTGATCGTTCCGTGGGACCGATCGCGCGCACTCCCACGGAAAGTCTACCGTAACGGTATACAGTGTGTTAAGAAACGCGTTCTCTGTGTGTGCATTTGCTGCCCGCGTAACCGCCGTAAGTAAGCTTGTTTTTCATGCTCGCGATACAGCATCTGTTTCTTTACTGTCCGGGCGACCTCGTTTCCGCGAAACGAAAGGAAAAGCGGTTTTCTTGCGCCTTTCGTGATAACGACCGCAGCGAAAGAGATCCCATCGCGACGAAAAGCCGCCGGGAAGGACACGTCCTTTGCGATCGTGCGAGACTTTTATGCGAACGTGGATTCGCGACAAGTTCAATCTTAGTCGTCGGAGTCTCGACTGGAGTTCTCTCCGGTCAGAATTGGGACGAAGCATGATGATTTCGGATTGGTCTGCGGCCTGCATGTCATCTTTAGAAATTACGTGAATGGAAGTGAGAGAGAAACTCTGAGTCCCATTCTACAATAGATGACTTAAGCCCTAAGCCTTAAGAAATTGATCAATCATAAGCGATTATTCTCCTCACAATTGATTAATCAATTTCTTAAGGCTTAGGGTTTAAATCACTTATTGTAGAATGGGATCAAAGCATAAAGCTTAGGGCTTAAAACATCTATAATAGAACGGAGTAGAAATGAAAAAAAGTTCTAAGACTGAAATAGTGAGACTTTGCACTCTGCTTCTCTCTCACTCACTCACTCACTTCTTCTCTACAAATGGCGAACGATGTTCTAACTCTGACTTTTGAGGAACTCTAGTTACGATTACTGCGATTAATGACAGGAAAATCTGAGATAGCGTTAAGTTGAACGCGATTCACGTTACCGGATCTCTATCTTTCTCTCTCTTTATTTCTCTCTCTCTCTCTCTCTTTCTCTCTCTTGAAGTTTAAGAGGATACGCTCGCGAAGCTATAAATTCATCGGCCAAGTCGTAAGGAATTTGCGTTGCCCCTCTGGCCCTTGGCCCCTCGCTCTCGTGTTCTGCGAACAGCGAACAACGGGGAACATGAGACGCGGGGGAAGTCAGCCGGATGTGAAGAGCACCGCGAGTCCTCGGCTCCCCGAGATGACCCGACCTTATCCCCTCGGAGGGATGTTAAATCAGTCGGTGAGAACGTACAACCGCAGTCATTAATGCCGTCCGGTTCGGGGCGTTTGCACCCGACGGCGCGCTGATTGCGAGAGAGAGAGAGAGAGAGAGAGAGAGAGAGAGAGAGAGAGAGAGAGAG
>NW_022639568.1:454151-465666 GCF_010583005.1 Odontomachus brunneus
TGAAGGAGCGAGAGAGAGAGAGAGAGAGAGAGAGAGAGAGAGAGAGAGAGAGAGAGAGGGAGCGAGAGAGAGAGCGAGAGAGAGAGGGAGAGAGAGAGAGGAAGGGGGAGAGAGAGAGAGAGACGATGAGTCGCGATGGTGCCGCTCGCGTTTATGGTTCGAGTCGAAATTCTGCTTGCACCTCCGACCTTAACTTTCTAATTGATATGTCCACTAATTGATATGAGGACCGTGTTCCTACTTTGCGTCTCGAGCAGGCAGTAAACGGACAATTTCTCAGGAAATTGGCCGGCAACGATTCGGCGAAATGAGGATCAAATAGAGCTCGAGATCGAAAGGGAAAGTGCTCTAACGGGGAATTGGTCGCACGTGGACATGTGGATTGCTTGAAATCTCATTCGAAGGTGAAATTGTCCCGAATAGAGAACAAAGGATATCAACATTAGATAAAAACACAAACAACACATGGATTGGGAAACAGATGATTTGTTTCTTCAACTCTCGAACGTTCCTTGGAAACCCTAAGGAATCGTGATAGGTCTGATTGGCATGCGGATTAAACTTCGCGTATCAAACAAGTGACGAATCGACAATGTCGACTCGGATTTTGAATTCGTTATGCCACAGTCAAAAATCCCAGACAGCATTATTGACCGCGATTGTGTACAAGTCAAGTGTAAACGGGCGTGTTACCGCGACGTCTTATCGATCTTTATTCCGGTAAGATCGTGTACCGACGCCGCGAGGGCTGCGATTCGTGCAGCACACAGTATAATACTCCGTTCCCCGAGGAACGCGGACGGGCTCAATGAAATACGAGCGGTAATCTAGCGCGGTCGTTTAGGATACGATCCACTTGACGCTGCATGTGTCTCGAAGCGCCATACCGATCGTAATCGTTCTTTATACGCTTCAAAGCAATTTGTAGCTTCAAGTGGATTCTACTCTTAGTCAGCCTTTTTCCATTATTTTCTAACATTCGGAAAAAAACATGTCGGAAAGTCGGGTTCTTTCTTACGAAATCTTTTAAAATTCCAACGCACATTGCGAAAAATACTTGAAAATTTGCGGGATATAAAATTGATCTCCGCGGACTAAATTTTGTCTCTTTGAAATCAATTTTATTTCTGTGAAATAAAATTTATTTCTGTGCGAGTAATCTTTATATCCCGCAAATAAATCACGTATCTTTCTCTCAGTGCGCGTAATTGTAAGTTGTAAGATGAAGTGGACGCGTGTGACGGCTAAAGTCGCGTCGGAGGAAGCGATTTCTTCATTTCTGCTCTGCTACAGGATATTAAGCATCCTGTCACACGGCCATGCGCGAAAACGCGCCGTTCCTGTTCTTATTTGACGGCAGGAAATTTTAATATTCCATTCAACGGACGCGTTACTCCCTTGCATCGGCAAGTTCCGCAGTCGCGAGAACCCCGCGAGTTCTTCTTCTTTGAATCTCTCGGAAATTGCCTCATGACCTCGCCGAGGAACGGGCATTTTCCAACTCCTTAGATTTTCCCGCCACCGTTCAGGAATTTTCTCACGACGATTTTCCTGAGTCCTCCTCCGCGTAGGAGCATGAAAGATCGCCTGCGGGACACGTTAGTTCATACTCCACCGCGTAAAATTTCTCTGAAACGTCCGACCTGGAGATCGCCTCGCAGTCGCCACTTTTCCCACGTTCCTCCGGCTCGTCGTCGAGCAAAGTCGCGACGGTCACCGCGAGCGGCAAATGTAATCGCATGGCTAACGCTATTCCGCCGCGGTCAGGACACGGTAATCCCGTCGGTTCCGCGAGTGAACGTACGCGGGACGCATTAAACTTACCAGTTAAACTTGCAGAGAGCGACAGCGAGCCCGGACGAGCGAGCGAGAGAAAGAGGGAGAGAGGGAGAAAGGAATTGCCTCCTCGCCAGTTATATCACGATTTACCGGGCGCGTATACACTCGCAAACCTCCAGAGTCCGGTCCGGTGTTTTCGCGGATCTTTACGATCGAGATCGAGTCGTCGATCGGACTCTGCCGAATTCTGCGCCAGCGACGACGACGACGACGACGACGTTACGTTACGTTACGTTACGAAGCCGAACGGCGAAAGTGAAACCGGGAAACGCGCCGAACGTTATTGCTCGCGATCGAGGATCAATTTCCCGGGAAACGGACCGGTAAAAATCGGATCTTTTGGTACGTGCGGCTACCTCGCCTCGCCGCCTCGATTTGCAGCCTCGATGATCCAGAACCCACTGTGGTTTTATTACGAATCAACACGATATTGTATTGCAGCCGCAAAAATGTCGATTTGCCCTTCAAAGGTGCCGTACCAACGCCGTTCAAAATTTTCTTATAAATTCACAAAAAAAAATCTATTTAGTCATGAAACTCGAAGAAAATTGAATCCTTTGTGCCGCGGCGGCGCAAATTTATATCTGTCAAAAACGTTACGTTCGACTTAAAGCCATTTCAATCAATTTCAATCAATTGAGGAAAAGCCATAGTCTCATTCTTGTCCTTCTTGTTTTTCTCAAATCTACGTTCGTGAAGCTTGTACTTGTCGAAATACTTGGAATTTTTCTATATTCGTCAGATTTATTTTTGTTGAATCTCATTCATAAAAAAGAACCGATAACTGAAAGAATCCTAGTTATTCGAGAAAAAGGCGTAATCTCTTTCGTCCGAGCTGACGCGCGCACGGATCCTTGAGGAGTCGCCGTGATAACGCGCTGATAACGCGATCGGTTTCGTACAACGTACTCGAAAGTACCGATATAACGCGAGATCGAAAGTGGAGAGGCCGCCGGCACGCCGAAGAAATCCAGTCACGACTTCCAGCGTGTCGCTCCGACCGATTCCGTTCAACGCCGTAAATGGTTCGAAGGTCGCGACCGATTTGGAGACTGCTACGACGACGACGACGAGGAGTCGTCGCGCCTCGAGCACGATGTCGATCGATTTCGTTTTATCCTTACGATCGAAACGATCGTTACGTCGTTGCGCAATTAGAGTATTTCTGTCGGCCGACTCAGCCCGCGATAAAAGAGATCCGCGTGATATAATTAAACCGGGCTGCCTTTAGAAAGGGTGCGGGCGTGTCATAACGACGAGAGAAATTGTATTTTCGCGCGCGCATAAAGAAAGAGCGCGCGGCTCTCGCGCTTATCTGCCGGGCTCGATTTTTGTCGTCTCGCAACAGTCGTCGCTACCCGAGCGCAGCGCGTTTTGCCGTCGCGTGTACCATCCAATTCAGCGTGATGCTTTCTCAAAGGAAGATGATCAGCCGATAAGATAATTGATCGCCTTGATTGCCTTGATTGAAGAAAATTCAATTAAAATAGATACAATTTTCAATATCGACTGCCCGAGTCGAAGTTTTGACCTTATCTGAAACCTTGAATTCTACAATGCAGTAGGAGCTAAGTTAGCAAAGTAGGTTTGATTCTAATGATACAATTTACTCCTATTTTGACTCTAATGATGTCCGAAGCTTCCCTTTTCATTTTCTTTAGCGTCAAGATAGGTGTTGAGTGGAACAGTGAGGCTGAAAGTAGGATTAAAATTTCGACTCGGGTGCCAAAAAGGGAACTCGTTCTTCTTGGCAAACAATCCAAAAAATCCCGGAAGAATTCCTTTTTCTGCAAAGACGCAAGGAGGCGCCAGAGAGCGACCTGACTTAATTTGCATCTGTTGTTATTATCTATTCGGTTGAATAACGGTGCGTCGACCGCGAGGAATGAGGTTTCCGCACCGGCAGCCGAAAAGAAAAGCCGGTCATCAAACGAGTTGGGTAACCTTCGCGCGCGACGGGCTTTCGAAATCAAAATAAGAAACGCGGGGCTCCGCGATATACTTTCCCTCTCGAGTGCCCCGAAAACGCGCGAAACGCGATGACGCACATTTAGGCACGTAGCTGGACTAAATGGAGCGAGACGATGAGGAAAAGCGACCAGAGCGAGCCGAGGCCGGTGGGCCGGATAGATGGGTGGCGAGGATCTTCGCTTCGTCGACGGCAAAAGCGAAAGAGAAATCAATCTCCCGGCATTTTTCCGCGCGCGCCTAAAATTTGCAGATTACAGTTTATGCTCCTTGACGTCCGGCCAAACAACGACACTCAGACAACACGTCCATGCTGCGTCCGCTTTTCCCTCGCGTGTCCTTTCTTTTACGTGGCACGCTCTATTAATTTTGAGTTACTGCGTCAGAAAGAAAGAGAGAGAAAGAGAGAAAGAGAGAAATTGGACGTGCAGATTGTCGGCTCGTCGAAATTAACGATCGATACCACGGACTTGGAGAGCGGCGGCGTTCTCCAAGCGGGACAATCGCGTCCATGTACCGAACGCAGGGGCGCGTGTAAATAATGTGTAAATAACCACGCCACTTGCGTAACCCACACGCACACGTGTTACCTGCGTGTAGATAGCGCGTGTAACCTTTCCATGGAGGGATCACGAGCGAGTGACAGAGAGAAAGAGAGAGAGAGAGAGAAAGGGAGGGAGACAGAGACATCGTCAAGAGACCGTCAATTCCGTATGCTCGGCTCGCGTCCTTCGCCAACTGATAATTATTAAAATATAACTCGCTCCTTTCGCGACGTGCTCGTGGTCGTGGTCGTGGTCGTCATCGTCGACGGTTAGTAAATCGTGTCATTTACGCGGCGTGGCTTGGCGTGGCGTGGCTTGGCGTGGCGATTAAGGATGCGGAGATAATGGGAAATGAAGGCGAAGGAAGGCGCACGAGAGAGAGAGAGAGAGAGAGAGAGAGAGAGAGAGAGAGAAAGAGAGAGAGAAAGAGACTGTCGCAAGCGGAGTTTCTTACGAAACTCCAAATTAAGCATTGTCTCGCATTTAATATGAAAAATGATCATTAATATCCGTCACTCTCGTGGAATCGAGGTAGACACAGGTCGGCTTTCTTACGAAAGTTCCAGTCGAATGGCTGAATTATTGCCTCTTAGATTGTCCCTTTATTACCTACGATAATTTACGGTATTACGGATCATTATATTTGACATAAGCACTTGCATATATTGCAAGTCAATAATCGTATTTGTTCCTCGGATATTCTATAAAAAATTACACGCGAAATTACATACGATTGGAATTGAGATCTGTGTGATTTAATAGTTACATAATTTCAGCTCGTTATCTCCATAAGTAGAACCATAGAATTTTTTTCCATGGACATTTCAGTCCTCTAGATACCACATAACTTTTATAGATACCACATAATTGCAGATAAAATTATCCGACTTTCATAAAAAAGAAAACTTCAAGTTGACTTTTTTTTTTTAACTTATTATATAGCAATGCAGCTACTCATTCTCCTCTTTCTCCGTCGTCGATATCTGCGGTAAGAATTCCCCGGGCCCGTCTCGTAACCCTTTCCACCTAATCTACATCCGCGGGCAAAATCAGGCCCCACCGAGTGGCGCTTTTTATGCAACGAAACAATTTCACCGAGCGGCTGCCCGCCACAAGCTCGTTACTTTCTGTTGACACCGACGATCGCGGGCTCGTGCTGCGAGCTAACGAAATATCGAAAGCCAGCCAGCCAGCCAGCCAGCCGACCAGCCAACCAACCAGCCTTTCCAGCCTGGTCAGCTGGTTCGTGCGAAGGTGAGAGGAACACGGAGAGATGCGAGAACTCTCTCGCCCGGCTTATAACACGCGCTCGTTGCATCGCCGAGCAATGCACCGCGCGATTTGTGGAGATCGGCTGGCTGGCTACGTGTGCGTGCGCGCGTGCGGCCCCGTTGGCGTGTGCGCGCGCGCGCGTGTAATCCGCTGTGAGAGATTACGTGGGTGCGTTGCTTTTCCATGTCGCGTTGCGCGGCAAGGAGCGACGATGTCGCGTGGTATGGACGGAGAGAAGCACAAAGTCCGCGCCTCAACGAGACCACTTGCGTGCGGGACACAATGTGTCGGACTGCACACGCAACGTGCACGCATGCACATGCAAATGCGCGCGTGTGCATTCGTGTCTCCATTCCCGTGACGTCGTATCACGCTCGTTGGCCCACAGGCCAAGCGAGGATAACGGAGATCCGATTGCCAAACGCCCCCGCGTAGCCTTCACAGCTCGCGCGCTCTCGCGATCGCTATCGCGCGTTGGTTCCGAAATTCATCGAGCTATCGAAACGCGCCGGAGAAAAGCTCGTGAGCGTGTGTGCGTGAGAAAGAAAGGAAGATTGCGATAATCTAACGAGTTTGTAATCCGATTAAACGAGGAAGGTCGACATGTCGATTATAATCTGCATCGATTTAATCTCTCTCTTTTGCTACACTGAAGGAAAAATTACCTTAAATCAACAAATATTTCTTTGATGGGCGTCATTAACATATTTACTTAAATCTAAATTCTCTTTATTTAAATCATATTGTTTATCTGATTTAAGTAAACAATATTTGGTTTAAATAAAGAGAATTTAGATTTATATATATGTATAAATAAATATGTTAATGTGGCACCCATCAAAAAAATATTTGTTGATTTTAAGGTAATTTTTTCCTCAGTGTATCAATTTGGTTTTTTAAAGGTACATTTTTTACTTTCATTTCGTTGAATACAGTAATATATAGTTTCATCAAAAAAGTAAAAGTCATGTTTGGCGCCAAAGATGGGAACTACTTCGTTAAAATGATAATCAATTCGGTTAGCGCCCTGAAGACAACTGTGACGTTATTACTGTCGCGACTATGATGACATTAGTGTATACGCAATGTTAGTGAGATCATCCGTTCTCCTCCGTCGTGGCGAGAGCCGCGCTTCCAGAATCATCCGGACGCATCTCCGCGGCTCCTCCGCGGCATCGCATCGCGAGGAGGAGCGTCGGGACGCACTCGTGCCGTCTTACGCAACGTGATCTTTGCAAACGAGGAGTTCTCTCGCTCGGAGTCTCGGGCGAGGACTCTTTTGTTAGAATTTTCCACGGGGCAACTTTGTAACTGCTGTAACGCGGATCTCGGCCTATCATTTACGAGAGGCGAGCGTCGAAAGTGCGATTATCATTGTTTAACAGTGACCTTTCCATCGAAAGTGGGATAGTCGCGCTCGCAATCGCTCGCGCTCGCTCGCCCCGCGCGTTCCAGATCGGAAATCCCGTTCGCCGTCGCTTTCGTGCACAATTTTCCACGAGGAGTCCAGCCGGCCAGTCGGTCGGTCTCCAGGTCGATTTAACGGCTGACGAAACGTAGGTTTACGCCCTCTGCACGTAAGAACAACCGCGACCAACAACAACGGTCACGTTCGGCCACATTCAGAATCGAGAAGGGCGGAATTACTCACTACGAGGCCTACCTACCTACGCTCACGTCTTTCAACTGTCAGAAGTCGCGATGGCGATCGATTGCTCGTTCGTTATCGCCGATTTCTCGCGAACGCAAACACGATAGTCACTTTCCCACGATCCGGAGAGACCAAGTCACCTCCACCTCCGACAATCTGTCACTCGCGTCAAAATTCGGCGTGGAGTGCCGCTCGCGATTTTGTTGCGTAAAAAACACTCGAATAATTCTACATTCTCACCTTAATCTCTTCAATTTCGCATCGAAATTCAAGGGAAAATTTGGTCTCTTGTTTTGATAATTTTATTCTTCTCGCGCGACGGAATCCGCGAGAGGAGAGAGAGAAGATTTATTTTATATCTAATTCTGTTATATCTTTATGTTATTTTATATCTTTTTTATTTCTTATTTCTTATGTATTTTTATTCTACTCCCGAATTCGCGAATTTCAAGTCGTCCCAAGTGAAACCCTATTCCGCGAAGAAGCTTAAGAGAATGGTTCATCGAAAGATGAGAGTAAAGTTCAGTTTACACAAGTGAACTCTCTCTCGTCTGCATATACAACTTATTACCTATTTCTCGCGTCGAGTTTCCTAATACGTCTATCTAACATTCGCGCCGCCCGTCGCGATTGATGAATAGAAGAGAGAAAGAGAGCCTCTCAGGTCGCGCACTGACGCAACGAGAACTCGGTTGCTCCAGCGCGTTCCATTGTGTCTGAACACCATCTCTCGTTTCTATTTACACCTACCGGCCGTGCCGCCGTCCGATGAACTACTGTTCATTACGTCAACCGCGTGTATATAGGGTGTTTCAGACTCGGCGAGTCGCTGCTCGGTAAAGCCCTTGCACCCAGATTAAACAAATTTCGCCTGTGCAAGATTTCCGTTTGCACAACCGCGTCTTTGGTGGTCTCTAATCGATTTAACAAGCCGGTGATTGCCGGCTTCCTCGGCATCGAGCAAATCGATCTCGCGGAAGCCCGCGCGCTGACTCGGCCCGTGAGACACCCTGTGCATCTGGCGCACACTCGCCACACCTCTTCACTTGCGAGGGCAACCGACAAAGGTTACGCTCGCGATCGGTACACACCCCGAGATTCGCGTAGCCTTCACGGCTGGTCGCTTTTCGCGGACTCGACGCCGATCTTCCACAAACACCAGAGGAACTTTCACGGCGACGACGTGGAGGCGGATCCTCGTCTTCGCTTCTTTCAAGAGATCACACTGAAGAAAGGGTGAAAAAGAAAAAAAATTACGTAAACGTTTGAAAGGATTTTGAAAATGTTTTCAAGTTAGACAATTTTTGCTCTTCATGCTCTTCGTATTAAAGGAAGAGGTTGACCTTCTGGTATGCTTCTGCCCGTGATTCTACTTGTCACGCATTTTCTACCGCCTTTGCTCCCGTTCGTCGCGAACAAGTCCTTTCCCCCGCGATCCTGCCTGATAAGAGTGATCCCGAGGTCGTACTCGACCTCCCCCTTGATCTCCTCCTGCGAGAATCGCGAGCGCGAGATCGTTTACCGTCTCTCAGAACACACGCCACTTGATCCTTCCCTTGCGAATTTAATATCGCGCCTTTCTAAAACGCGACGTCCGGCTGCGAGCGAGAAGCAAAGGTTACACGCGTCCTCGCTCCTTCTCTTTTCTCGAGAACGGCGCTCACACACCCCTTGAGAACGCGTGTGATATAACCTTCACGCCGCGATACTAGCACATATTGCAATACTGTCGACCGATTCGCGCTTTCGCGAATTTAGAAGGGACTCTCTCGCCTCGCAGTCAATTCTCTGTTCCCTTCGTCCTTTCCTTGACCACTTCCGCCAAACCAAGTGGAATTTTTTGAGAACCTCGAAAACCCGCTGCCAACATTACCCACGGATAGTGCCGGGCCTTTCCGAGAAATTTTGACTCTACTATCGACCTGAAGGAAAGTCTTGTTTCCTTTTCCTATTTAGCTATTTAGCTTACAAGTAAACCTACTCAAAAGTTACACGCCGATTTCTTTCTAATTTGGCACAAATATAGAAGTACAAAAAATATTTAGGTCATGCTTTTTTATTTTGGCACTTTGAGTTTCACGGACAGCTTTTTATAACTTTTTCATGTTCTTACTCCTATCATCAAGTACAACAAAAATGTATAAGAAATAAAATTGAATACAAGATATAGGCGCTTTTGGTTTGCTGATTATGAATATGAAGTGAAATGTGTAAAATTATTTATATAAATAATAAAATGTTTAAATAAAACATGTAAAAAGTTGAAAAAAATTATTTATAAAAATAATCTCGGTTTGGCCGAGATTCGAACCATTTTTGACTAATTTAACACAAATTTGAAATATTTCGATTCGAATCTCAGTTAAAGAAATTTAGAATGATTCGTATCTTAGCTATGCCGATTTTGTTAAAATTATTTAACTATATCTTGTATTTAATTTTATTTCTTATGCATTTTTGTTGTACTTGTTGATGATAGGAGTGAGAACATTAAAAAGCTATAAACTGCCCGTGAAACAAAGTGGGCCAAAATGAAAAAATAAGACCTAAATATTTTTTGTGCTTCTACATTCGTATCAAATTAGAAAAAAATCGGGGTGCACCTTTTGGATAGGTTTATTTGTTAGTTCTATTTGGTTAGTTGCCTCTAAATGACAGTAAACGCATGAGATGCCACTTGGAGGTTCTAAAAAAGGATTCTTAACAAAGCTAATGGGACAAGTAGAATGAAAAGAAGTCGATTTGGGCCTCAGAATATCAAAGTAGACAGATCGTCTTCTGGTTGTCATTTAACTGCTGATTACGCAGTAGTTAAGTAGAACGTTGAGGTCGAAAGTAGGACCAAAATTTCGTCTCGGCCGCTCTTATTTGAGCATGCGCAGCTTTCCAGCAATAGTCGCAATCGCGAGCGCGCGAAATAGCAAAGGTCGTTCATTCGCTCATTGGCACACTTACACACGCCAGCCCTTCTGCGAATAGCCTTCACGGCCGATAGCGCTCGCGATTGTCGATTGCTAGCCGCGTTTCGCGCGCGAATTATTCAGAACGCGCAAGCACGAGACCCTGGAAATTGCCCCCGACGATGGTACTCTGGCTTTTCTCTCTTTTTTCTTCATTCTCCTCCCCTCCTCTCCCGTCGCCGTCCTGTCGTAATTGCGCGACCGTGTATCGCGAATGCGTAATTAAGGGATTACGCGATCTCTTCCTTTCTCCGGCTCGCGCGAAATTACCTTCCGATAGAAGTAGCGCTTTTGCTCTCCAGCGGGAGCGATACGATCGAATGCAATCGCCGCGCGCTCTCGTCCGACAAAGGACACGAAGCTTCCGCGAAGAGCCGACGTTCATTGAACGTATTACCAACGGACAATTACTCTACTGTTACGCACGTCCGCGCGGATGTCTATGACTTAATAGTCGATCGCCGCTGGCGGCGTTCGATCGTTTCTCTCGACGCGCGTCCGACAAACAAAACGCTCGCAACGCGGTAGTTACGCGTCTAATCGCGCGTCGGTCCGTTACTTGCGCGTTTTCCTGAAGCCCGATGCGCAATCGATCGTAAGGTTACGGCGCAATTGGCATATCTGCATCGTACGACGATGCGCCGGGAAATGAGCTGGCCCTCCAGGTGAGAAAGAGAAGGAGAGACGGGATTCTCGTTTCATCGAAAAGGATAACTTTACGAACGCGTTATTACGACTCCCGCGCTCACGCGTGATTAGTTTTTCGACCCTTCAATTAGCGTTAACGAGCCTCATTACTCTCCCGAGTCATTTCCTCGCCGATCTGACCTCCCCTCTTTCAAGCAACGAGCGAGAGATCGCGAGGGGTTAAGGATGCGCATGTCGCGATCTCCACCGCGAGATCCATCGGGTTACCTTCGGGGCGGGAGGGATTGGGAGGTAATCAGTACCACGAGGATATTATCGCAAGGCGCGCGGGAGCTTTTCGATATTTTCATCCCGACGCTCTTAAAGGGGCACCGGCTCTTACGTGTTCCATGCGGAGAGTATCGTGGGATCGAGCCGCGGATGCCAGGCAGGTCGAGAGCCGCCTTTAGTAATCTTCAGGGACCCGGTCGGTCGTGAGTGGGTGTTGCCAGCTGATTCGCGGGGTGCAGAACACCCGGGCGTTCACCGTTGCATATGACTGAGGCTGGAAGCGGTCTCGTGCCGATGCGCCTGTCATCTTCCTCTTTCTCTCTCTCTCTCTCTCTCTCTCTCTCTCTCTCTCTCTCTCTCTC
>NW_022639568.1:465743-469912 GCF_010583005.1 Odontomachus brunneus
TCTCTCTCTCTCTCTCTCTCTCTCTCTCTCTCTCTCTCTCTCTCTAGACTCAAATCAATATCGCGGGAGTACCGGAGGTCTTTGCGAAATATGCGCGAGGCCGAAAGCGGGAAAAAGAGCGAATACTCGAGTGCAATGTAACATAATAGTATTATTGGTGGTGAAGGGATTAATTTACTAACAGCAGAAAATCTGCAATCTGTTCTCAGCAAGTAGTCGTTACGTTAGTCGGGAAAATCGGGAACCTTAATCGTTGTTAGTTGGTCAACGAGGTCGATTATTATCTCTCATATCTCGCTTAGAACCGGTCTGATCTTCGACATGGTCTGCTCTTTCTCCTCCTCCTCCTTCTCGCGCGCAATAACCGCCTTTCTTTCCTTCGCGCGTCTTTCTTGTCGGTCTCACTGCGATGTTCATAAAGAAGAAACAAATCCGTGATTCGTCCAGTCATTAGTCGTTACGTAAATCGGCAAAATCGCCGTACCCGCTGATCGATTAACGAGGCCCATTATCTCTCTCGCCTACTACACGGAGGGAATATTGTAGTTTTCTCTTATATAAATTCTTCTCCAATTCAACTATGTTTTTAGTAGACCAATTAGATTGAAAATAGGGCTAAAATTTCAGATCCTAAAAGCACGTATAGATCAAAAGGATAATGACTTGCTGCAGAACGTCGATCTATTCCCCGGTCCCAAAGTTCTACAGCAATTTTTACTATAGAGTTCTCCTCTCCCTCCCCCATGTAGAAGCAGCATCCGATTCCCCAGCGAGTCTTTCATCGCATTCTTCTCCGACCGTCTTTTCTTTCTTCCCGCGCGTCCTGTTCTTTCTCATCATCGCCGGGAGATTAATCGGCCGACCGAAAGGGCAAGTCAGACGAACACTGTGCGGAATCCTGTCTCACGGAATCCTCCGGGCGTCGGCGCAATCATTTCGCACGTCTCGACCTCGACGTAACGGTGCATCAATTAACTCGCGCTGCAGCGGATAGTTACGATTCCATCGGCGCGAATTGGTGCGCCTCGTAATCGCGCCGAGTGAACTTTGGCATTTCCAAGCCGAGCGCTTCCCGCGCTGCGGATCTCCTGCGGAGGAGACCGCGAGCTGAGGCGAGGTTCAAGCTCTCACGTTCCTCGCCTCGTCGCACGCCCGTCGCAAACAGGACAGAACGTCATACACTCGTGTCGTGTTTCGCTACGATAATACCGCCCGCCCGTTCGCCCGCTCGCTCGCGGCAATATCGCGCGTCGTTATAGGTTCCCATAGATACCTCCTCCTCCTTGCACATGCCACAGATTCGATCAGCGATACACCAGGTTTTGCCCCGGATCTACCGTGTCACCCAATGATTGTGTGGGTCCCGCCGCTCAATCTCAAGCGGAATTCTTCTCAATGAGAACGTGGAAAGACCCATAGAGCGGCTTAGGACGCACATGAGCGCGAAGGTGCGGAGGGAACGATAATATCTAATACACACACACAGAGAGAATCACGAAATCCAATTTATACAAATGATACACTGTAAAATCTGATGTGTTAAATTTAACACATTTTGTGTGTCCCAAATCATCCAGTCTCATTTATATGTAAATTTAACACAAAACAAATGTGTTAAAAAGTAACACGTATAATATGGAAAAAATTAACACAAGAATTTAACATTTGAATACCGTTAGAAATCACAGTTAAAGATTGTGTTAAATTGACATATTTAATATGCCAGACATAGATTATATCAATTTAACATTTCATCAAAACTATGGATTAATACTTCTCTCAAATGTTAAAGTAACGTTTTATTTTAGTTAATTTAACATTATACATATGTCAATTTAATACAAACTGTGATTCCTGACGGTATTCAAGTGTTAAATTCTAGTGTTAATTTTTTACATATTATGCGTGTTACTTTTTACCACATTTGTTTTACGTTAAATTTACATATAAATGAGAGTGGATGATTTGGGACACATGAAATGTTAAATTTAATACATCAGTTTTTACAGTGTACGAAAAAGTCGGGTGAAAAGTATCGAGTCTCAGGGATATACGAATTTTATTACACAAACTATAATCGAGTCAAATTAATTAGAAATTGAGATCAAAAGATCAGATTCATTAAAATATTTTCAATTCCTAGATTTGAAAGGATCTAAGAATTGGAAGAGAAAGGATATCGTAAAAAACGTAAAAAAAATTAATTAAATGTTTTAGGAAACATTTTCTTACGACATACGTTGCGGAATTAATATTACATTAGCACAGAATTAGAGATAAAACTGTTTATAATATTGCATAGAGAGAATTTTGCAAAATTATTTAGGCTATATTTTTTTTTGGCCTACTTTTTTGAGTTTCGCGAGCAGTTTTTTAATGTTCTCACTCCTATTATCAACAAGTACAACAAAAATGCATAAGAAATAAAATTGAATACAAGATACAGTTAAATCATTTTAACGAAATCGCTGAGATACGAACTATTCTAAATTTCTTTAGACGAGATTCCAACCGAAATATTTTAAATCTGTGCTAAATTAGTCAAAAATGGTTCGAATCTCGGTCAAACCGAGAATTTTGCATTTTAATTATTATATGATTCCGTGACCAAGGAAAATATACCGATATTCTGCAATTCACTATCTTTTTATTTGATATGTGCTACTTATTATTTAAGGAATTGAAATATGCTGTTAAAACACTCATTTTTGTTACGTTTTGGCGAAATTTACTACGTTCCTTAGAGAGATTTTACTGGCAGCCTGGACTACTAAAAACGTAGTAAAACTTAAGGGAATTTATACGAAAATGAAAAAAGTATATGCTCACCGTATTTATCATATAATTTTTAATTGCGTGTAATCGCATTGATCGCGGCGCTGGCGATAGCGGAGGCGTCCGCCATCATTGCATCTAAGATCACAAAGTTGAAAACTGCAAGATACCGCAGACTTCGATGCCGGAAATTTCAACGCCGCGTGTCTGAACGTCGCGGCGCGTCACGGAGTCCGGAGACTTCAATGCCGCAGAAAAGCGCGTCGTGGAGACTTCAATGCCGGTGAGTTCAACGCGTGGGACTCGCGTACGGCTTCCCAGTGCCGAGAGGATCCGCGCGGCTTGACGCGCAAAATTCGTTCTGTGATTCTCGACAACTTCATTCCATTCGTGCGATTTTATTCTTATTTTTTTCGGTTTTCTAACCGTAAAGTAAATCGACGAGAATGTTCGTGCGTCGACAGTTGGATCGCATACGACGCTTCGAATTCTCTCTGCACTATGAAAAACGCGCTTGTGACGATTGCACAGTGCGAAGGAAACGTTTATTTGGTCAATGATAATTAAAATACGTTTCGCGCGACGAAAGAAGTAATTTTTTCTACACGGAAGAAATACTTAAATTAATCAATTTCTGGTGAAATATAAACGAGCCAGAAAATTCAGGTTGGAGTTACTCGAATTCTGCTCAAATTGACAAGATTTCTGGTTCATATTGCATCAGAATTTTGCTTAATCTGACCAAACTTTTTTCTTCTGTGTAGGAAAGTCATTTTTGAGAATGACGATAAGAACCGTTAGATTGATAACGACAATAACCTTATATGCATACCTCTATTACTTTGTTTTTGTTAAAACAACAAAAGATACGATCGACGTCAGGAGAATGACTACGATATTTCATCGCGATTAATCATCGTTTCATCAGGCCGCGCAATTTATACAAAGCGTTTCCAGTTGAATCTAATTTCCAACGCGTTGCGCTATTAAGTGCAGTGAAATGTCGTGCGCGTCCAAGGGAACCAACCGCGAAAAACGTCAAGCTTCATCGACGATTCGTCGCAGTCTTCTCTTGTCGCGCGATTTCCATCGAATCTATTATATTATCCCCGTCATCCGCGATGCAGCGCGAGGCGTAATCGCGTGGCGTGTCCGTCGGCGTATGCATCTCCGTACCTTATGATTGTCTCCACCGGTTTTCCTCGGCCGACCGAGGCATCGGTTACATCACGGCCGACCTCGTGTCGAGCGATGAGCCGGCGATCGGGAGGGATACCGAAGTCGCGGCTCGTCCGACCGCGTCACCGCGTCCGAGAGAGCCCCGTCGTGAACTCTCTCTCTCTCTCTCTCTCTCTCTCTCTCTCTCTCTCTCTCTCTCTCTCTCTCTCTCTCTC
>NW_022639568.1:470148-472003 GCF_010583005.1 Odontomachus brunneus
CTCTCTCTCTCTCTCTCTCTCTCTCTCTCTCTCTCTCTCTCTCTCTCTCTCTCTCTCTGGCTCTCTTACCGCCTCTCTTTCAATCGGCTGGCCGGACGTCTTTTCACTTCTTAAGGCCACCATCGGCTGCATTCAAGCACCGTTACGCGCTCACATTTGCGCTTCACAATCGGCGGAGGCGCCGACTCGATTGACCCCGCGGCCTTGCCACCTTCTGCGTTCCGCGGTGCGAAACTCACCTCCCCGGCGAGATTACACATCGAGGAAGGATACCTCACGTGAAGTACTTCGCCTTTCGGATAGGGACGGACGCAAATTTCATTGTTATCGACCCCCTGAGCATTGAAAAAAATTTCTCGGTCATCAAGCACATTTGGAGTCTCGGTGGTTCTTTAGGTTCTTCCAAACTCTTTGAGTGCTGTAACTTTTTATTGCGGGCTGTCGGGACTCCCGCTGGGTTTCGTCCTCCTTAATCAACGTTTGCCGACGGCAAACGTTGATCCAACGGGACTTTTATGTCCACTTTTTAATGTTTACGGTACGCGGTCAGCACAGCTGACATTTGGTTTCTCGGATTCGATAGCGAGTCTCGTAGTGAAAGTATTTCTCGGCCGACAAACGCGGAGACTCCGAGTGTGCAATCAAAATTTTTCGCCATTTTCCCCTCGACAGAGAAACGAAGCGTCACGCGTCGGAGATGTAATGAACACCAGTCTGCAGCATTGAATGGCACTCAAACGAATTTCAGACTGCAAATCACAGCTCGTAATTTCGAACGACGTGCTCCCCGGGCGACTAGGAATCCACTTTTCCTTCGCGAAAATGTCTGAAGTATGCAAGCAAAGCGTGATGTAATCACCGACGAGGTCGAATCGAACGGATCGTGAGGTCGCGTGTTTGCGTATCGAAATCTGTTAAGACGCACTTCATCCTCTGTGATTCAGTCGGACTCGCCAGCGCGGAGTGGGAGATCGAAATCGTAGAATTGTGCAAGCGGAGACATTGAGTGCGTGTCCCAAATAGCCGCGGAGTGTCCGGCGGAAAGGATATCTGGTGTGACGTCGTACAAAACGGCGTGCGAAATCCACCGCACCGGCAAAGGATGATACCTTTGTTAACGATATCTCTCATTTACAATAGGAAGGTATCTTCCGTAGAAACGCGTGACTTGTCCCCGATAGGGAGAGAACTGTTTCTCAAATTGAGAATTACCTAATAATAGCGTGCAGAATAAACGTAGACGATTCAGTCTAACAAGTAAACCTGCCCAAAACTCCGATTTCTTTCTAATTTGAAACAAATGTAGAAGTACAAAAAATATTTAGATCATATTTTTTCACTTTAGCCCACTTTGAGTTTCATAGGTAGTTTATAGCTTTTTAATGTTCTCACTCCTATCATCAATAAGTGCAACAAAAATGCGTAAGAAATAAAATTGAATACAAGATATAGACGTTTTTGGTTTGCTGATTATGAAGATGAAGTTAAATGTGTAAAATTATTTGTATAAATAATAAAATGTTTAAACAAAACATAAAAAGTTGAAAAAAAATTATACAAATATCTTGGTTTGGCCGAGATTCGAACCATTTTTTATTAATATTTAGCACAGATTTGAAATATTTCGGTTGGAATCTCAGCTAAAGAAATTTAGAATGATTCGTATCTTAGCTGTGTCGATTTTGTTAAAATTACTTAACTATATCTTGTATTTAATTTTATTTCTTACGCATTTTTGTTGCACTTATTGATGATAGGAATGAGAACATTAAAAAGCTATAAACTACCTATGAAACTCAAAGTGAGCTAAAGTGAAAAAATATGATCTAAATATTTTTTGTACTTCTACATTTGT
>NW_022639568.1:472090-476949 GCF_010583005.1 Odontomachus brunneus
CACTTTGAGTTTCATAGGTAGTTTATAGCTTTTTAATGTTCTCACTCCTATCATCAATAAGTGCAACAAAAATGCGTAAGAAATAAAATTGAATACAAGATATAGACGTTTTTGGTTTGCTGATTATGAAGATGAAGTTAAATGTGTAAAATTATTTGTATAAATAATAAAATGTTTAAACAAAACATAAAAAGTTGAAAAAAAATTATACAAATATCTTGGTTTGGCCGAGATTCGAACCATTTTTTATTAATATTTAGCACAGATTTGAAATATTTCGGTTGGAATCTCAGCTAAAGAAATTTAGAATGATTCGTATCTTAGCTGTGTCGATTTTGTTAAAATTACTTAACTATATCTTGTATTTAATTTTATTTCTTACGCATTTTTGTTGCACTTATTGATGATAGGAATGAGAACATTAAAAAGCTATAAACTACCTATGAAACTCAAAGTGAGCTAAAATGAAAAAATATGATCTAAATATTTTTTGTACTTCTACATTTGTGCCAATTAGAAGAAAATCGGAATGTACTTTTTGGGTAGGTTTAATTGTAACTTAAGGGGACACGTTCTCATATTTTTATATCCTCATATTTTCTCGTATCTTAAAATTCATACACGAGATATATTTACATTTCTATCTTATATTTATTCTTATATATTTCTTCTCTTTATTTCTCGTGTATATTAACGAAAGAAATACCTGAGAAATAAGAAAGGTATTTATTTGGTGGATACTAACACATTTACTTGTACTAACATAAAATATTTATCAAACATGAAAATATACATTTTCGTAAAACTACAGTCTCATAGGAGCAATTGTGGAAAGCCTAGTAAATATGTAGTATCCACCGAATAAACATTTTTCATTTCTTAGATATTTGTTCTTTCGCACAGTGCACGTGATTTCTTTTCATAATTTGTCTCGCGTACTTTTATATTTATTCCCAACATTCACATATCTGTATTTTGATAACTTTCACATGTTTCGTGTGAAATACACACACGGGCTTTCTTTGATGAAGACAACATCTCAAAATAAACGTGAATGCTGAAGCAAACGATAAAATGGCACGAGGATGCCGGTGAGAACATGCGATTCGGCGTGCGTCGACCTTTGCGGATACCATAAGGAGATACCCATCGCGCATACGATTAGGAGCCGAGGAGATAAAATAAATTACACCGTTGTGTATCTCTCTTTCTCCCTGTCTTTATCTATATGTTTTATCTCCATCTTCCTGTATTTTATATAAAACATTGCCTCGCCTAGATATCCGTGTGTTTTACGTAACATGGGGATTGCATAATGAGAAGATTCACCGCGAGATCGCGGTCAGTTGAAAATATGACGAATTTAACGCGACGATAAATGGCTACGTAATCGCCGAATCTCGACGGTGAACTTTGTGATTTGGGATTTCGTCAGGGAAACTCCAGACACAAAGTCAGCGCGCGATTTCGATCTTTATGGTAGCATTGCTACATGAACAAATAAATTAGATGAAAGAAAAATTGAATTTCTACAAATTTTAATTTTTCCAATGAAGTAGAAAGTAAATAATCAGAAACAAAAATAAAGTAAAAGTAAATAAAAATAAAGTAACGAATAGATGTAACTAACAGAACAAAAATGTTAAGTAATAAATAAATAATACAACGGGGAATAAGAGAATACACGATTTGGATCTTCAGAGTAACGTTGCTACATAAATAAATGAATGAGATGAAAGAAAAAGTGGAAATTTTACAAATTTTAATCTTTTCAATGAAGTGGAAAGTAAATAATCGAGAATAAATAAATAATAAATAGATGTAACTAAGTAAATAGCAGAGAATAAAAATTGAATTGCAAATAAATAATGCAGTGAGAAGTAAAATGAAGTGCGCGCGATTTGGAGCGCGTCGACCTCCGGCGATGACGCGCAGGGAAGAGCGTCCACGACCTCCCGTGAATCAAAGAGAAAACAGACGAGCGCATCTCTCCCCACGTTCGTGCTCGACGATGATCGGAGAACGGTGAATCGTAACGTGTGACGTAATGGCAGTCGCGTGGGCGGCAGATCGAAGCTTCGCCCTCAGAATAAGCCGACGACACGCGAGGCGTTACGTACGTGTCGTGTCGTAAATCGCCGGCAATTTAAGAGGAAGAAATAAATTAAGACGTTAAGCGAGACTCGGAAGAGGATACGGGATATGGGCTGGGGGGATCGGTCGGCAGCTTCGCGCTCGAATTAAAGTGCAATCTCGTTGACGAGTAATCATCGAGCGAGCCGGAAACACGAATCGCGCCACGCTCCGTGTTACATGAACTTGCCGGAACATTTCTGGTGTTGGAGCGCGAAAAAAGCCACAAATGCGCAACGAGCCCGGCGGGTTACGGTTGTGGTTGTACGATTTGCGATGCTCCACCCGAACGAGCGAGGACTTCGGCTGGTCTAAGTCACGCGAAGAAAGTTCGAAATCGTTACTGGGAACGGCGAGACTCAGCTCGGCCAGGCGGACTTCCGAGGCCGTGGGCGCTGAAAAATTCACGAAATCGCGATACGGCTCGCCGGGGAAACACATTTCCGCGTCTTTCCACCTCTTGTCGATCGACCACACCATTCAAATTCCTCCGTCGGCTCGTCGATCCCGCTCTCGACTTCCGTCCAGCTTGCGCTTCGATTACGACAAGATCAGCGTAACTTTCTGGCCCATGCGAAGGATAAATCCCACCTGTCATATGCGCGAGAATCCGACTTCCTACCAACGCTACGTTGGATTCAATTTTAAGAGCGCGACTTGGGATATTGGCTAATTATTTTGAACATTCTGGGTATATTACTGAGGGCGTAGAGTCACATTAACTCAAATTGTCAACTAGGAGACGGTGCTGAGCGAGATACGTTTACTTGACGTCATTTTCGAAAATACATCTTTGGGAACGAGAAAATTACTTTAAAAAACTATAAAAAATTGTCGAGGGAGGAAGAGAGAAACGTGTGCTCTCGGGTTCCTCTTACTCGATTTTTCTTCACAGCGAGTAATACAAAGTAGATTTTTAAGAAAAAAACATCCAAGAAATTTTTAAATATCTTTTACACATAGAAAAAATTCTGTTGGTGTAACTGAATTTTCGGTTGCTCAGGGATCAGACGAAAACTCGGTTGTAGGAACAGAAAAATTCCTTTATGAGGATTCTGTATAGTCAATTGTTCTCAGTTGTCTCAATCGAATTCTAATATCGTTATGTTTAGACGAATATTTTCGGTTGCGACAACAGAAATATTAGTTTTCGTAACAGAGATATCGCTTCTGATCACCTAATTTTCAGTTGGTTCCTGTTTGGTTGCACCAACTGAAAATTTTTTTCGCGTGTAGATTTTTTTCTTTCAGGATACACTAAAGACAAAATGAGTAGTCAACCTCATCGAAACCACATTCAGGTGCTGGTCCTATCTTTCGTTTATAAGTCTGCCATTATCGACTTTGTATTCCCGAATATGCGAGTCTGGTCGCGTACACGACGAGTGAAAAGGGTCGCGGACAGGTCATATAATCGGGAGGAGAAATATTGGCGCTGTGAGGCCGACCCAATTAACAATGACTTTCGCTGTGCTGCTCATTATGCAAGCGCCGTGTTCGCGATTTTTCAAGGTCCGTCCGCGTCGGGAATGATTTCGCGTCGCGTCGAAAAATCGATTTCGCCGCGCACGGCCGGCGCAAAAAGCGTGCTCGCGTTCTTTACGCGAATTGCAACCTTTCGATTGCCAATTTGCCCGCTGTTCCCCGCCCTAATGAGACGCGTGACCGGGCCCCGGCTCGAGTCGAGTGTTCGCCGAACCAACTCCTCTAACGATCCGTTAGAGAAGGATAGGGTGAGCGAGAGAAGCGATCAAGTCGCGTTTATATCGTTTGATTTGCTTAACCTTCCGCAAGCGGTGGTTACCTGCCTTATGCAGTCAGATTAACCTTCTACCGTTTGAGAGAACATCTATATCGTGCCCGTGTTGGGTTGATTGAAAGATCTGTACCCATAAACATTGAACAAACATTGATATAAACCAAGTATTCTTCAAACACACATACCGACAAAAGGAACGTGTATCTTATGGGAGACGAGATTTCTGAATGAATCTAATATATCCAGACAGTGATCTACTGAAAGATGTCTTGAGAACGTCCAAAAGACGTCCAAATGAAATAGAGTGTCTTTTGGACGTCAGTTTCTGATTTCAGTCTCGTTAATCTTCTGTATCGCTGAAGCCTCGAGCTGCGAAATTTAAATTTAATTTACATGTCATCAATCCAATCTCTCAATTCTAGTCTTAATTCTGCAGTTCCAATTTCTGCGTCACATTCGACTTGATGTTTGATACTTATTCAATGTACCACATCATCCTTTTCATTGATCACCACGAAAGGCAAGAAATGCGTCTCTCCTCGATCCTCGACAAGTTCTGTCCGGCGCGTCGCGCTCCTTCGCGGCCCGAAATGGCGAAAGTCCGTCCCCGGCCGTCCGACCGTTTTTCCAGCATAATTACGAATTATCGTCGCGCCAGCGCGCCGTCACGTAGCCACGTACGCGATGATTTATCGATTCGCGCGCGGAATTACGGCGTGGATACACACCATCGGGCCCAGCCGACTGTCCGTCCGTTCCTATAACGCGGAACGCCTTAAACTGTTCAAACTGTCCGATATTATGCAAGCGGTGCTCCAGTTCCAGAGCACCGAGTCGGTATTCCAGCTCACTTTCACTCATTCACTCACTGGCTCTTTTATCCTACGTCAGGAGTCTCTCTCCCTCGCCTCTCTCTCTCTCTCTCTCTCTCTCTCTCTCTCTCTCTCTCCCTCCCCCCCTCCCCCCC
>NW_022639568.1:477047-482370 GCF_010583005.1 Odontomachus brunneus
CTCTCTCTCTCTCTCTCTCTCTCTCTCTCTCTCCCTCCCTCCCTCCCCCCCTCCCTCCCTTGCCTCCTCTGTCTCTCTCTTTCGCGCGCGCACGAGATGTTGACGTCGTCTTGTGTTTTTCCTTCTCTCTCTGATCGCGTCACTTTCACTTCTCCCAGCATCGCAAAGTCCTTCCGTTCCGCGCGTCTCGTTACGCGTTATACCGCCAACTTCCAAGCCGCCTCGGGAAAAAGCAGCGCGCTCTCGCATGATTTACGGCCGTAGGCGCCGTGTGTACATATCGGCGGAAAATAAATGGATATCGTATCGCGTGTATGCGGGGGGGATTTTTGCGGTAACCGAGTGTATCTCCGATACGCGCCCAGGAGAAGGCGCCCGCGAGCGCGGCGAAACGCGGCTTCCCGGTAGCGCGGTTCCCGCCGTTTCACGACGTTTCGACGTCGTTCCGGCACCGATCGCCCTAAGTGCCACGTTGCGTAAATGCGCGCGATGGATCTCAGGTACTGATGATGAATCGCGTCCCGCCCGATCGCGTGCGCTCACGTCGGCCACTTTGCGCAGCTTATATCCACACTCGTGTTTTTCGCATTTGGCGAGGCTTTGCACAGCGCAGGTCGGCAGGAAATTGCGAACGCAAAGCCTCATCGATCAACGGTACCAAGGGTGACCTCTGACCCGAAAAGCGCTCCGAGCGCACCGGTGCTTTTCCGGCTAGAGTCTCGCAACTCGAGATGTTTTGTTTTCCTTGATTTTTTTTTCTTTTCTGAGACCTCCGTGCAACTTTTTTCGCCAATTGCTCCTTATTGTCACAGTTAGAACGATTCAATTTTAATGATCATTTTTAATTTCATTTCAATCATTTCAATTTTAATTTTGATAATCAATTTTCCTGGATTTCCTTCCCTTCCTTTTGTCACTTTTACGCGGGAAAAGAGAAGTCTGATTGGATCAATCCAATTTCCGACGAAATACGAACGAAACAGAAAATTTTGATTGAGCTTACCACAACTTTACCCAAGATAATAAGAAATCTCGTGGATACCTCCTTTACCACACTTTTTTCTGGTCTCGCGATTTCAATCGACTTCGTTCTTTTTCAATTCTTTTCCTCGTCGCGACTTCTATGATATTGCTTCTTTCAATTGCCAATTGCAATTTTCGAGCGACTTGTAGTTTTTTTTTTTTTCAATTTTCGCCACTTTCGCGTTAAACCTTTTGCCGATTTTGCCCGCGCGTTTCCCTTCACGACTCTTTGAATTACTCTCCTTCGCGACTGCCACGACGACTCTTTCGCCAGTCGCGATCCCACCCGCCGCGTTTCGCGATGAGAAAAGTTCCCTAAACAAATCACGTTTCATATACATATGATATATGCCGCTTGCGCAAGATTCCTTTGCGAAAGAGGTGCCGCTGCTCTCCGCTGTTTCTTCGCGGACGGAGCTCTCTGAGCGACGTACGGTTGCGCGCTCGTGATTCCGTCGTTCAATGGTGCAACTATGCTCGTGTCCGCGCGCGTTCTCTCCGCACCCTCTCGTGTGAAAATCGTTCGAGTGTCTCTCTCACAAAAAGAGCGCCGCCGAAAACCGCAGCCACTTGCGAAAGCGCTCGCGCCGGCCATTAAAGGGGAGTAGTTTTGCAATTTTTCGTCACAATGAACCGCCGTCACCGCCGTCTCGTGCGTCTCCCCCTCCTTCCCCCTCGCCGCGTCCCACTCTTTCCACCTGGCTCTCTCATTTTCCATCATCAGGATCGTAACGAGACCGCATCGCCTTCGCGGCTCAGAAAACTGGAAGGATTGTCCTCTCACGGGAGGGCAAAGGGTCTGCGAGATCTCGGTTGTCAGACACTCACGGAGAAGTGTCGACTGACCAAAATATTCGTGTCACACGTCTAGAATGACAACCCAAAAGATCATTCCTTCTGAAACTAATTTTTTCTATTTTCCTGTTTTTAGAATAAACGCACAAACTGAAGCGAGTACTAACAAAAAAAAAAAAAAACCAATAGAGTGCATTCCTATGCACAGGTTGAGCGGTGCTTTCATTGCGAGATTACTATACTTGAAACTATGATGTGTTTCTAACGGATGATTTCACGGTGAAGCCACTGTGTGCTCCAAAGGATTAACGATGCAATTCACGGACAATGCGCTCAAAGAGATCGGTCGGCCGCGGCAAAGGGTCGGTGACGCGCAGAGAAGCGAGAGTCCGCGACGCAACGGTTGGAGAATTTCTAGGTCGACGGCTGACGCGAAGTCAATGCGCGGAGCGCTCCACCTGACATTTAAATCTCCCTCCGTACCGGGCGCGTCGTTCGTCCACGTCGCATTATTCGCCGGGCAGCGGCACCTTTCTGCGGAACGTATTATTTGCAGATGACGCGAAGAATGCCGCGCCGCACGGATCGGCTGCGTTACTGTCCCGCGAATGACGACGATCCTGGCGCGGGATCCACGTGCTCGCGCGCTGGAAATGTCAGCGGCGCGGTGGAAGATTCGCGCAAGTAAACAACTGTTATCACCACTGAATATTTCTTCCTCTCGATGCAATATCGTTATAATTCGAGTGACATTCCCGAGACAATCCCAAGAACGCAGTAAAGCCCCGCGGGAGTATTCGTCAGACTCTACCGCATTCCTCAGCACGAGGAAGTCCCCCTTCCTCTCGACTCGGCCATTCGGATTAATAAGAGAGTATTGAGAGCAGGATTTTGGATCACCCCCTCCTTTCTCGCGAGCAAGGACGGCGACCTTGCGCCTCTCAAGGTCGCGAGTGAACGATCCCGAGGTCGACCGCCGGTGTTAGCGACGACAGAAAGAGAAGGGGGAAAGAGAGAGAAAGAGGGTGAACGGTATCCGGCGTCGATATTGCTCCTTTTGACGTCAATTAGCAACCGCGCGTCCTTCTACATCCGTACGGTCGAGGACGCCCCTTCAAATCCGCCTCTTTCCTCGGTTCCGACTTTTCCCGGCGACCTTCGCGGCCGGAACGCATCGGCTTTCAATGTCGTCGGGAAGAACTCGCCGTCGCCGTGCTAACTACTTCGCTTGACTACGTAATTATGCGGATATGCGAATATGCGCCTCTCCGTGTGTCGCATAATGCGCATATATGCATTATGTCTGTTGATTATTCGGCTAATCTGTCTTATCGACAGCTTGGCACATATATCATGTTCTGTCTTGTCACATGTTACGTGGTATTTGATATTATATGGTGTGCGGTATTACACATATCTACGTAAGAGTTTTTACTCTTCTCAAGCGAGATTTTATCCTTGAAAATTCAGAAAAAAAGAGAGAGAGCAAAACACGTATTTATACAGGGTGTCCCGCGTAAGACGTGCCAAAAGAAAAATATAAGTAGAACAGATAAAAGTGAAAAAAATTGTAGAGGTCATTTTTCAAACAACAACCTTTAAAATTTCGAGATATTAATAAAAATAGTTGGACAAATTAGAGCGACAGGCGGGACATACGGCTCGCCGCGGCCGGCGAAAAAATGGACGAGCGCACACGTACACGTACGCACACACGGAACTATCCATTTCCATATGCCAAACGGCCCATCTCTTTGGCCTATAAGATAAGCCCGCGAGCAATCATCCATTTTTTTCGCCGATCGCGGCGATCCGTATGTTCCGCGTCGCCGCGTTCTGATATGTCCAAATATTTTAATTAATATCTCGAAATTTTACGTGGTTGTTTGAAAAATGACATCTACAGTTTTTTTTCACTTTTATCTATTTTACTTATATTCTTCTTTTGGCACATCTTACGCGGGACACCCTGTATAACCGACACTTGTTTCATGTGAAAGATTTTCTGAATTTCGACTTAAATCAGAGCCTTTTCCGTTTTTAATTGTACAACAGACTCGTGACATATTTGCAATTATATCATTCCACTGAAAAATTTTCATCCGACTCCAAATCCGAGTACCTCTTAAGGCATGTTTTAAGTAACTACTTATATAAATATATGCTAGATATCCCAAGAATATTCAAATATTCTTAGAACGTTCTTAGGATATCTATTGAACATTTGAACGCGAACCTAATCAAAGCTATATTAATAGTCGTTACTTAAAACTTGCTTCAGATGAAACCCAGATTTGAATTCCGAGTTAAGTATAAATCTTTTAGCTGACTCGAGATTGCAAATGTAATGTCTCATATATTATGTGATTCGAGTAGAAAATGCAAATACAACTCTAAATTCCGACTCTGAATTCATATATCTGCGCATCTCACGTGAGACAAGTTTCAAGTAGGAGAAATCAGGCTTGTATAGTCCCAGGGATGTGTTGCTTTTTTTTAGTATTTATCTTGAGAGGAATAGTGGCTACAAAATCGCAAAATAGTTATTTTGAAACCTAAATACTTTTCCCCGAGTTTCATTAAAATCGAAATAATATTACAGTTAAGAAACAACTGACTTGGTATTAGCAAGGTAAATTTTTGAGTCTTTCGAAATTTTCTGTTAATATTCTCCATAGTGACTGAATAAAATTATACGCGCTATACGCGTGAGTTACGTGTACGCATCCCGGTATACGGTATTCGCGTGTTCGCACCAGGTGCGCGTACCTGCGCGGCCGATTCTTCCGTGACGACCGTCGACAATTCTCTCATTTCGCTGCGACGACGTAATCACGACGTAGGATAATTGTGAGACTCGCGTCACAACAATCCCGTAACTCTCGACTCCTCTTTCTCTCTCGATCTTCACGTGTTACGGGCACGTCACGTCGCGGATTAACACATATCAATATAGCCGTAACTTTCGCACGTCTCTCGCGAGCGATTCTCAATGATAATTAAGTGGTTCGACGTGTATTTGAAGTCTGATATCTTCTGCTCCCTTTCCCTAGAGGCGAATACTTTCAAACTGTCTTCGGCCGTGATTATTCCAGCGCACGAGTCGAGCTTTCGTTCGAAATCAATTAAGGGGGGAAATCCAATTAGAACGAGGAAAAATAAGCTATTTTCAAGAATTTTTTTGTAGGAGAAAGAATTTTTCTATATTTTTCAAACTTAAACATTTATTTATATATGTTTTGGACTGTCCATACGTATTTTTTTTTCCAAAAATATTTAAAAATGGCGGACATATGAAGCATCCCATTTGGCAGGTACGCGTGCGAGTTGCTCAGCTGCTGGACAAATGGCGTCCGTGATATTGATCCTATAACAGGCAGCGAAAAAATTCTTATTATTTATACCCATAATTCGTAATTGAACCTAAAAAAATTGAAAAAAGTCAAAAATTTTGAATATGAAACGCTTATGAAAATAAATTTCCATTTTTTGACGTTTTCTCTGC
>NW_022639568.1:483554-486833 GCF_010583005.1 Odontomachus brunneus
TTTTTTTATAAATTCTTTTCAATTTTACTATATCTCTAGCAATATAGGAATAGGTTGTCAGTTTATTTTGCCAAAAAATCTTACCAAAAAGAAATCTTTCCACGCGAGAAAAAAACGAACACGGAGAATTCTCGATTTTAGATGTGGACTGAGCTTTCATACAGCCTTAACATTTACTACTCACTAGCTTTTCTAACCATTGGACATGCGTGTGCATTATGATTGGTGACTATTCAGCTGATATTTGACAACTTGCATTATCATGCATAACGTCATTATCATTTCATCATTATAATCGTATCATATTGCACATCTTATTAGACGAAAATAATTATATATAAAACAAGTAATAAATTAAACTTACAAATCTTGATCTAGTAAATGTTAAGGCTTTACAAAAGTTCAATGTATTGCACGGAAAGAATATCTTTTTTTATAAATTCTTTTCAATTTTACTATATCTCTAGCAATACAAGAATAAGTTGTCGGTCTATTTTGTCAAGGAATATAATAAATTTCTTTACACTGAGAGGAGAAATATCTAAAGAGTAGAAAGTATTTATTCGGTGATCTTGTCATTGGCCCCCGCGATTATTCTCAATTCTCTTGAGAAGAGCAAAGGACGAGTCGTATTTTTCTCGAGATATTCCCGTTCCCCGACTATTTTATAAAAATACTCGTTTTCTCGCGTCGTTTCACCGCTCTCATAACTGCCACTTCGTGGATTCGACGTCCGTTTTCTCCCTTCTATCTCACTTCTTCTTAACGTGCCGCCGAGACTTCCGACAAAAGGGAATAAGCAAATCAAATACGCGCAGTCGTCAGTCGACGTCGGCATGTCGATTCTTCGGAGACGCTTGGCGCGTTCTCGTTAATAAGCCGAGCCGCGAGCTCAATTATCTCGGTCTCTCCGGGGCTGCTTATTAATCAATTCGTCTCTGCAATCAGAGGGAAAACACACGTCGAGAAAGAGCCCGCGGCTCGGAACTTCCTCTTGCGCGAGAAGCTCTCTTGTGAAACCCGGCAGTGATGCGTCGCGCCGCTTTTCTCGCGTTCGGAAAATGAGCGACGTGTAGCAGATTTTCCCGAGACCGTTTATAGAATGACCTGCTCTCCAGACATATTTTCGTTATAAAGAACATATGTTACTTACAAAAAGTCTATCATTTCCCTACTAAATTCTCGTACAAAGTTTGTTAAAAAAAGAAACTACTAATAATTTTTATAAATATTATCAATTCTTTGAAAAAATGAATAATTTCATTTCTTATTATTACTTGACAAACACGACGAATCTTTTGTATTAACCTAATAAAAAAGATGAAGATTCTTCAGCATCTTCAGATAATATTGCCTTTACACGCAGAAAAATATTATGCTCTTTTAGCAAAATCGTCGTTGCTACTGCATATTCGTAGTGACATCAAAAAAATTTAATTGACGTAACTAATTTTACAAATTATTCGTTATCAAAGCAGAAGTAGTTTCGTTGTCAGGATAGAAAAATTTGTTGAGTGTATTTATCCTAAAAATCACGTTAATTTGCTATTGATGCAAAATAATGTATCCTTAGCAAATTTATTTGCTATCGGAGCAAAACTGCAGCTGCTTATATAAATCCATCACGGTTCTTATAGCAAAATAATTTATAGATTCAGCAAATTATATTCAGCAAATAGTGATTAGTACTCTTAGCAAATCTTTTTACTGTCTATATAATAACGAAAAGATTTTGCTAGACCAGCAAATTATTTTTCTCCGTGCATAAATAATCGGACACAACATGAATGACTATCGGATCCTCGAGGCACTCGAGTTGATGAGAGCCTGGTCGCGGATTTTGACGCAACATTTTACAATAATTAGACGATCCCCGGATAATTGGGTGAGAATCTCCCGGCGGAATAATCACGGAAAATCGGCTCGCGGTGTTCGGAAGGGAATCCCCAAGTTTTCTTCCTCGTTTCGCTGTTTTTCTCCGATCCTTTTCCGCTCGCGACGGCACGGCGTGGCGGCCAAGCCGTGCTCTACTTTTACGATCCGGATCGCGCCTGCACGCGCAAACACAGCACCAGGGCGTTTCTCGAACAGAGCCGCGCTCTCGAACACTCCGGACGTGTGAGCGCAAGGTCGACCAAAAATCCGGTTACTTTTCCGTTGCGTAATTCTTCGCCGCCGCCACCGCCGCCGCCGTTGTGGCTACTGCATTTATCGCGTTCTCGTTCTCGTTGAAACGCGCGACATATCGTGAGCGATGATACACGGCCAGCGATCGTGCACGCGCTTTTGAGGCGCATGAAAAGTACTTAAGGCGCTCGTTTGCGAAATTGACGAATTACTCTGGCATGGGCACGCTTTGCCCGCTCGACCGATCGGTTTATATTCGCGAAAGAGATCGCCCAGGTAGCAGACTCACGTCAAAATGACGTTCAAATCTGGTCAGTTGATGATCAAAAATGACCAAGGAATGAGTAAAAATGTCATGAAAGTATCGTCAAAATGACGGTCTAATATCACAGACCAATGACGACATTTTAGACGACTTAATGACGTTTTATGATAACTCTAAACGTCAATAATACGTTATTAAGACGTTGTATAGAAACGTTATTAAGACATCATAAGACGTTAAAAAGACATCGTTATTTAGTCACTTGACGTCAATCGACCAGTTATGACCAGTTTTGGACGTCATTTTGACGTGAGTCTGCTACTTGGGCACTGATTCGTACATAACGCGGCTTTCAACCTAAATCCTGATTCATTTATAGGATAAGAGTAAAGTTTGAAAGGTCCATTACAAAAGTCTCGCATGCGGTAAAGCAGTTTGGACGTTCAAATGAGAACGAAACGTCAAGATGAGATTAAATCAAAGTTCGTCGAAGATGATCGATCGTGTCGCGATTAATCTACCAGGTGTAGAAGTATGAAACCGGAATTCCCCTATAAATGGTGCCAGCGTTCAGTTTAGTGACCGTAAGACCGCTACTGCCGCGCTATTATATTCTCCTAACAGCTGACGAATATTGTCAACAAACATAACCCCAACTTTCATTCTCTAGTATATTTTTGTATAACCTTAAACATGTCACGTTTCGAGCCTACTAACTATGATTTGCGGACAGCATTGATTTTCTGTTATCATTTAAAGAAAACTGCTGCAGAATCACATCGAATGCTTGTCGAAGCTTACGGTGAATATGCTCTTGGTAAATCTCAGTGTTTCGAGTGGTTTAAAAAATTCAAAAGTGGTGATTTTGACGTGAGGAACGAAGAACT
>NW_022639568.1:487585-564492 GCF_010583005.1 Odontomachus brunneus
CAAAAAGGCAACACAATGTCATTTTGCTCCATGATAATGCCCCATCACATACAGCAAAACGGGTCAAGGAAACGATCGAGTCGTTCAGTTGGGAATTACTACCGCATGCGGCTTATTCTCCAGACTTGGCTCCGTCCGATTATCACCTGTTCGCATCGCTAGGACACGCTCTCGCTAACCAACGCTTCGATTCGTATGAAAATGTGGAAAAATGGCTAGATAACTGGTTCGCTTCAAAAGATGAAAAGTTTTTTTGGCACGGCATTCATAAACTGCCAGAGAGGTGGGAAAAATGTGTTCAAAACAGTGGAAATTATTTTGAATAAAGTATTATTTATCACTTTCGAACAACAGACGTCTTATTTGTATAAAAAAATTCCGGTTTCATACTTCTACACCTGGTATATTTAATAACAGAGTGTGTGTAAATGATTATGTGCTTGACATTCCGCGAATTATTCTGAGTACTTCTTTATACATGTTTGTCGTCGTTTTTCCCAGGAAAAAAATGTAGACCCGCGCGAATCGATCAGGAGTGGTCTCAGGGCTCGAATTTCGCAAAGATCTATATCGCGAGCGTCGCGCTACGTGATCCAATCGCGAGGACTGTCAGCCTCTCCGTAGTGGTCGTTATCGATTTTACGTATCCGCACGCGGGGCTTGTTAATCCGCTTCGTACGACTCTCTTTGTTCCACCGTTTCGCAACGGAGGCCGCGTAAAAAAAAATTGATTTCACAATCCCGCGGAGATCTAGGATCGGATAGTCGGTCCGCGCGGGGAACTGCACAAGCTTCGATAGGATCAGACGCACGCCCGGTTCGTGGTATGCATTCGCGTAATCGCAGGGAAACGCATGCACCGGGGGATTTGAGCCGGGCGATATATTGATTTGATATCGTGATTTGATCGCGAGAAAGGTGAAGTTAATTTACCTTTCGAATTAACTGAAGTTAATCCACGAGTTGAAAATAATGCAACAATAATTCGTGACGACGCAGGATACTCGAATCGAAATTTTGGCCATATGTTAAACCTTGAATTCTACAACGCAGTAAGAGTTAGCAAAATAGATTTAATTCTAATGATACAATTTACTTCTACTTTGACTTTGATGATGTCCAAAATTTCCCTTTTTACTATCTTTAGCGTCAAAATAAATTATATCATAGGTTTCTGAATATCAAAACAGATGTTGAATGGAATAGTGAGGCTGAAAGTAGGATCAAAATTTCGATTCGGAGATGGACCAAGTTCTACGTGAAAATACGAACGATTAAAAGATTGCCGTGGGAATTATTAGAGGTCTTGATAATTTAGACTGAATTCTGTTAACTCCATTTCTTCCTGAGTCGTTCATATTTCATCAGAAATTGAAAAGAACTATAATATTCTTTCTATAAAGCGGTCGTGATGAATAATACTTCGCCAATTTGTGAGACTGAAGCTAAATTGTCGCGTACGCGCACATGTTGCAGGATGCCAGCGAAACACTCCGAGGAGCGCCCGAGCTAGCAGAAACGAGGCGGCCTTGGAATTCGAATGCCCCGAAGAATTCGGATACTATCCTCATCCGCGTGATTGCACGCAGTATTATGTGTGCGTTTTCGGCGGCGCTCTGCTCGAGTCCTGCACGGGAGGCCTTATGTACAGGTGAGGTGATCAGAAAATGATTAACTGAACACCACGGAGGGTTAAGATTTTCAACAAAAAAAAATATACCATCCACGAACGGTAAAAACTTGGCGTAAAATAAATGTCCCAATGCCCGGACATGTACCTAATTCCGGGCACTCTTATTATTTTGAATATTTCTCTAAATATTTCATCTTTCAACGTACACTAAATATAAATATTAAATGTATGTATGTATTGTACTAAATATAAATATTAAATATTAAATATAAATATTAAATGTATTAAATGTATATAAATATTAAATGTAAAAGTTGAAAGTTGAAATATTCATATTCAAATATAAAAATAATAACAATTTCCGGAGATTGGTACATGTTCGGGCATTGGTACATTTACCTTAACTAAAAAAATTACTTTTTTTTTTTTTTTTTTTTTTTTATAGTGGGGAAAATCCTCATGGACACCCTCCGTTCCCTATTGCGGGAACGGAAGGTAGTGCCGGACTCTTACCGGCTAAAAACCCCACTGTCCTACCTATCAGAGTGCCGAAAAACTTAGTCTAGACGCGTTACAGAATGTTACAGGGGTTTACAAGTTTTTACAAGAAATTGTGTCGAGCGCAAGAATTGAAGTAACATAACATACACTGAGAGAAAAGAAGTGGTCTGATTAAAATCATTGATGTTTGTGGCCCCAAACAGACGCTATTTATTACCAAACGTACAATAATTAGAATTTACTAAAGAAAATACTTTTCTTGACCATAATTTGTAGTGATTATTTCTCTATGTGATTACACAAAAGTTACAAAACGAAAACACATTTTTTCTGAGTGTAAAAGTAAGAAAGATTTGCTTTTAGAACGGAATTTGCTAGTGAAGCCCTCGAGAGATAAATTAATCAGCGATTCCAATTTTTGCTTGCGAAATGCGACAAATCATTTTGATGGGCCGCCTGACCCGTTTGCGAAATCTATCACGCGCATTTCGCGAGTCCGCGACGAGCTCCGACCGAGATCCCTCCCGGTTCCGCGATCAGATTCGCGATAATGTGAAGGATGGCCGGCGAGAGAGGAATTCTTCCGCTCGTTACAGCTCGCAGTTTCTGCGAGCGGGCGCTTAATTGCGCGAGGTCGACGACCGCGGGCGTTCGCGATTATCGTTGCGCTGCGACAGGTGAGCTCGCGGCGTCGAGAGAGAAAAGCAGCCCGAAAGAATGGAAACGTGAAAACGCGTGCGATTCCGCGCGCCTCCGCGGTTCGATCGGCTAATATGGACGTGGATTAGCGCCGAGTTAGGAAATTGAATGAATAATGGCAACGGGAGCGAGCTAACCCGGTGTGGTGCGCGCATTGTCGGCTGCAGAAATAGACAACCGGATGACGACGACTGCGGCGACCCATCGCGCGTTCCCAGAGCCTCCGTCGTTATGAGATTCGTGAGAGATTTTCGCGGCGAACGCGAACACAAGTCGCGACGCGTCGACGAAACATCGCACTTTCCCGCGAATTCGCGATCGCGAACGGATTCGAAGACTTCACGTGATGGACAAGCCTCCTCCTCCTCGCAGAGGGGAATTCCTTGTCTTCCGAGAGCGCGCGTGAATTTGTCGACGCGTTTTAGTTTCATTGAATCGTTGGAGCACCATTAAATTATGATTACTTATGACTGTCTCCAGTCGAAATTTCAGCCCTTTGTTAAACTTTGGATTCTACAACGCCGTAGGAGCTAAGTTTTAGCAAAGTAGGTTTAATTCTAACTATACAATTTATTCTTACTTTGATATTGTCTGAAATTTCCCTTTTTATATTTTCCTTTTCTTTATCAAAATAAGTGTTGAATGGAATAGTGAGGCTAAAAGTAGGATTAACATTTCGACTCGGGTAATTATAATATTATGGCAGCTGTTATGGTCAGGATTTGTATACTGAGAGAAAAAACATGTAGAGAGCAAAAGAAGTATTTATCCGGCGGATACTAATAACATATTTGCTTAAATCGAAAATACTTTCATTTAAATAAAATAAACAATTGCTTTCAGGAAAAACACCGGGGATTTGAGAAAATGTATTTTTTTTTAATGTTTTATATTAGTGCAAGCAAATATGTTATTGGTTGCCGAATGAATATATTTTATATTCTTAGATATTGTTTCTCTTAGTATAAGAAATCATACACGGAGAGAATTTTATGGCAAACCATGAAATATACAAAGTAACCGAGGAATAAATGAATATGCCGAGATAATTTATTATCCTATTTTCCATTTCATATATACTATTTATGTTTTGGGAACGGAAATATGCCGTTAAAAAATTCGCTATATTTCTTGGCAAGACAGACTGGCTTACTGACAGTCTATTTCTGCATTGAGAGAAAAATGATTGATTTAACTAATATTATAATTATTTTCCGCACTTCAACAATTTATAGTGGATATTTAAGTAATTATAATCACAAACACTGTAATACTCATTGTCACTGTAATATTCACTGTCACTATAATATTCACTACACTATACAGTAATATTATCAGAGAATTATAGTTACACGGAAATGTAGTTCTTTTATATTGTTTTATATAATTATTTAGGTTTTATTTTAAATATTTATTTTATATAGTTTTATATTGTTTTTATATTTAATTATAGTTACATCAAGCATTTCTCTCTCAGTATATACTATTAGAAACATGATAAAAATTGAGAAAAATTTATACTTTACATTATATTAAATAAAACTAAAAAAAAAATAAAATAAAAACTCATACAAGGACGCAAGAGCCAAAATGCAGTTGTTATGTGCTACAATACAAAGATACATAAAAAGTATTTTTACAAAAAACGTTTCGACCATGTAATGCGGTCCTCTTCAGTCAAAAGTTCTTACAATATGTATAAAACTAAAAAACTCTCTCCGTGTAGTTTCCATAACTTGCTGAAATAATTATTATAATATTACTATACTTGGATTATATTTCTGTTGTGATAAAACCGGTTGTGATAAAATCGGGAAACGAACGCAAAAACGAGAACTCGTTGTTCATTCGCATGCTCGAGGCATATTCGCGAAAATCGTTCGAGTTCGCGATCGCCGATACGCCGAAACCGATCGTTTCCTCGACTCGTTTCCTGAGTGAACGTCGAAAATGTAAGCGCTGAAAACTGTCGAGCCGCGATAATAAATCTCTCGCTCGGAACAAGCTCCGCCTCGGGGAGAATCGCGCGCTAAATACAAAGTCTCGACGCGACGTGAGCGGCTAAACGCGCCTTCGATCGACATTTCCCTGCATTTCCCGTACACCGTCACTTGTCCAGGACTCGGTTGAAGCGATAATTTTTCCAGCAAACATTTGACATTCGTTAATTGACGAAATACCGTATTCCTAGTTTATCAGCTAAACAAATACCCGTATCGTTCGAAACGTTTGACGAAAAACTGCAGTAATTTCTTATACCGTTTAGATAAGAAAAAAAAACCGATCTATTAATTTTGATATTTAATATCTGTGACTAATTAAACGTCGCCATATATGAATCCTCTCTCATTAGCTCTTGACGAAATACCATATTCCTAGTTTATCCGCCTAACAAATACCCGTATCGTTCGAAACGTTTGACGAAAAACTGCAGTAATTTCTTATACCGTTTAGATAAGAAAAAAAAACCGATCTATTAATTTTGATATTTAATATCTGTGACTAATTAAACGTCGCCATATATGAATCCTCTCTCATTAGCTCTTGACGAAATACCATATTCCTAGTTTATCCGCCTAACAAATACCCGTATCGTTCGAAACGTTTGACGAAAAACTGCAGTAATTTCTTATACCGTTTAGATAAGAAAAAAAAACCGATCTATTAATTTTGATATTTAATATCTGTGACTAATTAAACGTCGCCATATATGAATCCTCTCTCTCTCTCTCAGTTGCGTAATACAAGGAAGTATGTGATTAAAAGATGAATAACAAGAGTAACGGAAGATAGAGACCAAAAAATAACAACAGAGACCAGAGTGAAAGAAGGACATCAAAGGAAAGGAAAGTGAATTAGAATTGTAGTTGTAAATTTTAATTGAAACAAGAGTTAGAATCAGATTGCAACTGTAAACTGTAAACGTGGGCCACTTCGAAATCAAGGCCGGACCAAAGTTAGTGGGTGATTACCATCGCGCAAAAATATCGTTTTACTCGATACCCGACGTCGACTTCGCGGAAATAAATGGTCAATCGTTTCGGCGTCCGTGTACTGTTCGTGTGAATTCTCGGCGCGTGTCTACCGGCAAGATCGACCGATAATACGTACGATCCTGGGGCCTTACTTTCAGCCGTCCACCGTCTGGGTCCGCGCGGTAAAAGGGGGTCGTGTGTGCACGCATAACCCTGAGAGAAAAAATCGATCGGCCACACCTCGTCCGATACGATACGGTAGGATAGGAGCGAGCGCCGCGAACGGGTTCACCGCGATCCGAGAGACCATGGTGCTTAATGGTAACGCGATATAGCCAAGTACGGTTAAAGGATCGAGACAGCTGCGACGGGAACGACACCGAAATCGCCAAATGCGACCTCGCAATGACGAACGCGTGTCTTTCTTTTCTCCTTTACCCTTCCTCTCCCTTCCCAGACCCGGGAAAGCCTCGGGAAAAGCACGTGCTACCCTCGGGCCGCGCTGTTGCACCAATCTCCGGATCGTTATGGGAACGTGGACGACGTTTTACATCTTAATTACGCCGAGACGAGCGACCGCTTATTTTATAATTGTCCCTCGAGATGAAAGAATGATTAATCTGCTAAAAATCACCGCGATTTTCGGCGCCAATCACATTGATGTCAGTGTTTTAAGGAGAAAAAGTAGCTACACGCGGCCGTATTATGTAATGTTATTATCACTAATACTACGGTGGCACTCTTTGGCAAAAAGTGGCTCCCGCGGCTATAATAGTTTCATTGTGCAATTACGGTCAAACAGATGCCAAACACTTTTTTCCCAACGTCTTCTCAGAGCTTTGCTCGTTTCTTACGAAGTTTTCGATGTGAAATCTCCTCCTTAATTCGGGATTGAAGCGAATTAATAATTTAAATAAGTAAGTAAAGTATGGCACAAAATGAGAGACGGTAGTTTAACGTTGGTATGCGAAAAATAAAAAGTAAATTTTTTGCGTATAGTTTGGGCCACGAAAATCATTTACTCCTTACCATTTATTCAGTCGATTGAATATCAAGGGAATTCATTATTTCACGAACGAAAGACAGATTACGAATGAGATGACAAAATGTATGCGCGCCGATTTCTTTACATTCCAGTCCTATTACTGTTGCGGCACGCTGTTAATCAGCGCGGTCAGACAGCGGAAAAAAAGCTGCGTACGACGACGATTCGCGTTTGCGTAATTACCCCGGCGGAGGGACGGGAAAAAAGCGTCGCGCGGATCGCAAAACGATGTCGCAAAACGAGCGAAATCGGAAACGACGCGCCTTTAATCGCGCAGATACGCTCGCCGTAATCGTCGCGAAAACACTGGCCGCGCTGGAAATAGCTGGAAATGATCGCGAGTGATAGACATCGGGACAGGAAGTAATTCGAATCGTCTGCGCTTTCTTTCAGTCACGACCTGCAGACGTGCGATTGGCCGCGAAATGTAGGCTGTCCGGAAGGTGGCTCGTCCGTCAAGGAGGTCGAAGAGGATCCTCTGCTGGAGAGGTGAGTTCGATGCCCGGCTATTTCGTCACGGAACATCGTAAGCGTCGCTCTCGAATCGTAATCTCTCTCACTAATCCGCGATTTATTCGATTTCGTATATAAGTAGGCCGCAAAAATATGTATCTCGCGCGATGGGAAAGTGTCTCTATCGCGAAAGGTGAGTCGAGGGGAGAGCTAATTGACACATTGGCTGCCTGGTAAATTTTCTACTATGTTGTACACACGTCGCGGTGAAATTTTTATCGCGACAGGCACACGGCGTGTATAATGACCGAATATCACGTGGTAAATTAAATGTAGCAAGAGCACCGTGCGCTCGAGAGTGTATTGCAACTAGAACTTACTGCAACTAGAGTTTCAGTTGTATAAATCATTGTAAAACAATTTATTAAATTATATGTATTAATTCTACGTACAAAAGACTCGCACAGTTGTTACTTAAATAGCTACCACTACCGATTTCTCTGAGCGTATACTGATCAGTTGCGTGATAAATTAAATCATAGTAAAAACCATAGTATCTAAATGTGTGTTAGTGTATGTGTGGTGTGTAAATGTGTAGTGTGTGGTAAATAAAATGTTATGTTAATACTACAACTACTACTTCTACTACTATTACTATTACTAATACATTTAATTTAGCACGCAATATTTGATTAATATAGAAAATCAGTTATTTGACTATTTGATTAATAGAGAAATCGCTCAGAGGAATCGGTGATGGCAATTATTTCGTGATAACTATACGAGTTTTAGAATTAATTTACATTGGGTTGCAAAACGGTTCAGACACAAGTCGGGCACCCATCAGACTATCAAAATTGAATGTCATTAACAGGTTAATGACAAGGACAACAACGTCAAATCATGCTCCGAGGACATTGGGCTTAATTATATTATTGATATTGTTATTTATTATATCATTTAGTGTTCTTAATTATATATCTCATTATTAATTATATATAATAATATTAATTTTATTAATTTTATATATTTATATATATTTATATATTTTATATATTTATATATTTTTATATATTTTATATATTTATATGGTTTTATATATCTTTAAATATTTTATATATTTATATATCTTTAAATATTTTATATATTTATATATCTTTAAATATTTTATATATTTATATATTTTTATATATTTTATATATTTATATAGTTTTATATATTTTTATATATTTATATAGTTTTATATATTTTTATATATTTTATATATTTTATATATTTTTATATATTTTATATATTTATATATTTTTATATATTTTATATATTTATATATTTTTATATATTTTATATATTTATATATATTTTTATATAATATTTATTTATACTAATTTTAAATATTAGCATATTTATTACATTATTATATTGTTATTAGGTAAGGATCCGCGCCCGTAATGATTCTCAATTCGCAGAGCTCCCAACGTCATTGTATCTAAACCGTTTTGCAACCCATTGTATATAATTTAATTTTGCGCACATGCACACATAGTGATTGCAACTGAAGCTTTAGTTGTAGGAAGTCTTAGCTGCAATACTTGAGCGCTTTTGAACGATACTCTTGCTGTAATTTTTAACCCTTATAGTGTCGAACAACGATACGTCGTTGTTAGCAACACTTGCGAAAAGTGCCAACAACGATATATCGTTGCGCATACGATGCTGCCAGACTAATTTTATAAGACGTTATAAATGGTTGAATTTCTCTTCAGAAATTTTCCTCAAACCCTATCAAACTACGTCAATTTGGTCCGGTATTTTACACTTAGATACATTTTCGGTCGGCACTAAAAGGGTTAAATTTACTACTCGATGTTTCATTATTATACACGCCGTGTGTTTGTCGCGATAAAAACTTCATTATTAACAAATATGATACTATGAAAAAATATTGTATGGCAAATCGATTATCACGCTAAATATCAATTTCAATGATTAAATTAAATGGTATTATCACACACACACACACACAGCGATTCGTCACACTGAAGGCTCTCACCCCCAGCGGAGTCGCTGAATAGCAAAGTATCGGTCATCGGGATAACCCCTGCGGCGTCGTTGAAAAGTAAGAGATACCGGCTATACGTACCATGGCAGTCAATGTGTTAATTGAAAAAAATTCGGGCAAGGGAACGCGATGATTGGTTCTTTGACCGATACAAAACGAAAGACAGAATGGTGGAGCCCGGTATCGACTGGCGCGAGAAGCAGTTAGAACGATCGATTAACTTCCGGATCGGACAATGAATGATTTTGCGAAATCGCGCGCGGCTTATTCGGTGGCGCATTCCACGCGACACGGGGATACTCGTTTTCGACTTGGCGAATTGCAAAACAATGGCCGCTCACGCTCGCGGGCTTCACCCACGCTCGCGGCCAAGTGGGGAGAAAAAGGCGAGAGTGAGAGTGAAGAGAAAGAGAAACAGCGCGCGCTATTCTCGATTAAGGCAGTGGGACGGTTCCGGAGCGGCGTGCGAGGTGCGGGGGTATAAGCCATTAGTTTCGATAGAGCGACTCGCGATCGTGTTTTCTCGGCTGCTCCGAGGTGCCATTCGATGAAGAAGCGTCTGTCTTACGTATAATTTTCCGCGTACTCGGCTCGACGTAAGGGAGGATATTTTTCGCGAATTTTTCGAGGATGTAGTAGGCGTGATTTTGGGAGGGGGGGAAGTGTCGGCATCTGCATTTGAATAACATTTATTCGCGGAAATAAACTTTCATAAATAAACTTTCAAATCTCTTTCTGACATGTAAGCAGAAGTAATAAAATTCACTATACGTTAAATAAATTTTCAGTAAGATTGTTTTGCTGACAAAAATGTGACGGACAAAGAAGTGGGGAAAAGTGGTTTGAAATAAGATGACCAGACATCTCGCTTTTTCTGGGACACTTTTACCCTTTATCGCAGATTTTTCGAAAAAAAAAAAAAAAGAAAACCCGGGACGTCGCTTCGCGTTTCGGCTGAATTGTAATTCAGCCTTTCAATCTTGTTCGACAAAGTGCGGCTTTCGCGATAAATCTACCGCGAAATTGCGGACACGAAAATTTCAGCGATGATAAATCACAACGTACGCAATCACTGACGTTAACGCCTTTTTTTTACACTCGCGCGAATCAAAGGTGAAAAGAGAATGAGCGATCGGCGGGAAGGTAAATGCGCGGGCAGGGCGAAGCCGACCGGTCGAGCGCCTGCCGTGTGTGCGCGCGCTAGATTTAATTCGTTTCTCTTTCTCGCGTTACGCGCGATGGAATGGTAAAGGAGAAGGAAAAATATACGACGAATCTGTACGAGAATGGGCCTGGCCGAGCGACAGTCCCGTCGAGCGGTCCCGTTATGTAAGTCCGCGGGTTGGCCAACGCGCGCGTGCAGCCGGCGGGTACTCATTAATGTATTGTGCGCGCGAGAACGCAACCGGGGAAAAAGTTTCTCGACTATTCGCTCTCCGCGTCCCGAATTCCCCGGCTGTCCTTGCCACTTCGAAGGAGAACTTCCGCAGTCTCTCGCGGTCGTGCGTAATCGACGACAGATTTATCGGTGAAATATATACTGTAAAAACTGATGTGTTACACGGAAAAAAAAAGATTTGGTTGAATTAATCAAATATCTGGTCGAGTACGAACGATCCAGAAATTCCGATTGAAGTAACCCGAATTCTGTTTAAGTTAACAAGATTTTTGGTAGACTAACCAAACATGTCTGGTTAAATAACCAAAAATCTTGTTAACTTAAACAGAATTCGGGTCACTTTAGTCGGAATCTCTGGATCGTTCGTATTCGACCAGATGTTTGGTTAATTCAACCAAATCTTTTTTTCTGTGTAGATTTAACATTTGTGTCCCACATCATCCACTCTCATTTGTGTGTAAATTTAACACAAAGCAAATTGGTAAAAAGTAACATGCATAATATGTAAAAAATTAACACGAGAATTTAACACTGGAATACCGTCAGGAATCACAGTTTGTGTTAAATTGACACATGTATAATGTTAAATTAACTAAAATAAAACGTTACTTTAACATTTGAGAGAAGTATTGATCTACCGTTTTGATGAAATGAAAATGTTAAGTTGACATAATCTATTTCTGACATATTAAATATGTCAATTTAACACAACCTGTGATTCCTAACGATATTCAAATGTTAAATTCTTGGGCTAATTTTTTCCATGTTATGCAGTTACTTTTTAACACATTTGCTTTGTGTTAAATTTACACATAAATGAGAGTGGATGGTTTGGGGTACATGAAATGCGTTAAATTTAATACATCAGTTTTTATAATATAATTAAATTTAACGTGAATTTAGTTCTTGATAGAATTTAATCGAATTTAAGCGACGACAGAAAGTAATTTGAATAATTCTCATGATCCAATTATAACAATAATAGAAAATTACGATGTTAGTAATAACAGACAATAATTGAATTCAATGTAAATTCAATGAAAGCAATAATGATGCGCACACGTGCAGTACACGTGCCGAAAACGCTTGCCTCAGAATCAAACGGTCGTATGTGAACGCTAAACGCACGATGGGAGTTGCGCGCGACATCTCGATTCTCTCTGAGACAATTTTACCCTTTATCGCAGATTTTTCGAAAAAACGGAAACCCGGGACGTCGTTTCGTTTTGGCTAAATTATAATTCCATTATCAATCTTGTTCGACAAAGTGCGGCGGCGCTTTCGCGATAAATCTACCGCGAAATTGCGGACACGAAAATTTCAGCGATGATAAATCACAACCGTACGCAATCACTGACGTTAACGCCTTTTTTTACACTCGCGCGAATCAAAGGTGAAAAGAGAATGAACGATCGGCGGGAAGGTAAACTCTCGCGACGAATTGATCTTTGACGTTGAGCTACGTTTTCGAGGACTACCTGTGTTCGAACTCTACTTTTTGCTCCCTTCCGCGATTCCGCGATCGAATCGATTGCTCAAGCAAACCGAACCGTCTCGTACCGTACACGGAGAAAAATAATTTGCTGGCCCAGCAAATTTTTTTCTGGTCCAGCAAAATCTTTTCGTTATTATATGAACAGCAAAACGATTAAGAGTACTAATTTGCACTATTTTCTGGATATAATTTACTGAATCTACAAATTATTTTGCTATAAGAACCATGATGGATTTATATAAGCAGTTGCAGTTTTGCTCCGATAGCAAATAAACTTGCTAAGGAAACATTATTTTGCATCAATAGCAAATTAACGTGATTCTTAGGATAAATACACTCAACAAATTTTTTGTATCCTGCCGACGAAACTACTTCTGCTCCGATAATGAATAATTTTTAAAATTAGTTACGTCAACTAAATTTTTTTGACGTCACTACGAATATGCAGTAGCAATGGCGATTTTGCTAAAAGAGTAAAATTATTTTTCTCCGTGTAGGTCCACGAAGCTCGACACGCTGCAGGAGCAGCAGCAACGGCAATCGCAGCAACAGCTGCGCGACCAACAGCAGCAGCAGCAACAACAACGACCGATTCAGAGGCCGATCACGATCACGAGCACGTCGCCGCCGGTGTCGCAGATCACCGAGAGGCAGCTACGACAACGGCAGCGTACGAATTATCACGAGGACGAGTACGGGCCCGCCTCGGAGGTCGAGAACGATCGGCAGCAACGAGTGTACCGAGGACAACCGTCGACGATCGGTCAGGTGCAGCGCGATCGCGACGGACTGCGACGGAACATAATATCGGTGAGTGACTCGAGAGAGTCGCGTTGGGTTCGCTCGGTCGCTTCATCGAACCTGCGATTATTTCGCCGACAAAGTCTTCGTCGCGGATGACCGATATCGCCTGATTATTTGTTGCAATCTGATGATTTCTCAATTGTAATTTGTTAATGGGAAAAACGATTGTACACGCCGTGTGCTTGTCGCGATAAAAACTTCATTATTAACAAATTAAAATAGTATTATTGACAATAGTGTTATTAACAATTATTAATAACATTATAGTGTTATTAACAATTATTGATAACATCGAGTTATATGATAAAAAGAAATAAAGTGAATTGAGAATAGGAAATAAGGGAAAGGAAGAGATAAAAAGGACTCAATGGCGCGAGTGAATAAATTTAGGAAGGATAAACGAATTGATTAACAATAGATCTGATTTGATTCTCTAAATGTGATTTCATGCAGGCTTAATAGCCGGTAATGCACAGTCGTGCTTTTGCACTAAAAAAAAAGAGAGAGAGAGAGAGTTTCATTTCGATGATTAACGCGTTCGTCGCGACAGCAAACGCGCGGGATTCAATCGCGCAAGCGATATTAGGATGCATCGGCGGTTCGTCGCGACAAGAACCGGCTGTAGGTAGAAAGTTGCGTCGCGAGCGAGTGTCCGATTTAATCGTCGCGGGCGAATTTGATCGGTCATCAGCGATGAATTCGAAGATATCGCGCGGGACGTGGACAAGCAAGATAAATTAAGCGTGAGATCGTGTGTGTTTCAGGAGAGAGAGAAGGATAGCCTGGTGAGCGCGCGTGTCCAGGCCGAGACTCACTACAGGTTGGTAACGCACCAAGTCACTCTTCTCCGCGAACAAGGCGAACAAGTCGGACAAATTACACTTGATTACCGAGTATCCTGTTTCCCGACAATAATCAGTGTTCTGTTCAAAGTATCAGTCTCATTTCAACTTCAATATTCCTAAATCGTTAACATTGACTCCTTTGCAATCGCGAGATTAGTCGAGACGTTCTAGAATTTGCTGACACGTTGTTACATTTACTTCCCGCTAATGCGTGCGGCGATCTCGCGTAATAACCGAGCGCGAAACGCTTCAACATTTGCAGAACGCCCGTCCCCACGTCGGAATCACCGAGGCTCGCGAAAACTCTGGCTTCAACCGTGGCACCGGTCCTGTCCAAGGCGTATTACAGCGACCCGGATCAGAGTTACCCGTATTACACCATTTATGACGACGACGTCTCCATTTACAAAGACGACGGTGAGTATTCAAGTCCGATAACGAGAGCACTCCCGAGCACTTTCGTCAGCGACCTCCCTCAACGAGTCCCTTCTCTTCTTTCTTTCATATCGCGCCCGCTGCAGACTACAACCAGTACACGGTGAACCATACAGTGCCGGTGCAGCAGCCGAACGTGAGGATCAGCGAGGTGAACACGAAGCAATATCAAAAGCCGAAGAAGGTCGCGGTCAACGAGGCGGACAAGTACAATCTCAATCAGGACGTGCAGGACTACGATATCTACGAGAATCAGGTGAGACGGCTGCAGCTTGTCTGGCGAGTCGATTCGCCTTGAGCGAAATTACACCGTCTCGGAACACGCGAAGTTTTCGCGAACGCGTCAGTAATTAACGTCACTCGCTTCGAAATGGAAATAACATAGAATGAAAACCGATTTTTATTTTGGGAGAGAGAGTATACATCGATGTTTTCGATCGTCTCTGTGAATCTCAAAGCCGAAATTTTAATACAGTTTTCTTTAGTACCCGTGAAAACCCGAGTCGACATTTTGATCCCATTTTCGATCTCAACGTTCCGTTCAATAACGCCTATTTTGATACCCTGAAGTCTATATCAACTTCTTTTGAACTTAACTTTGTTGAAAAGTGTTAAGTGATATTTCAGTTCTTACACGCAAAAAAATTACTAGTAAAAAAATTATTAGTAATATCAGCTAAACCACGGTAGCTGATTCAAACTTAGTCAAAAGTCTAATCGTTTAGCTGTCACTGCTAAGAATTGGCTATGACAGCTAAAATGCATTCGCCATGAAATACAAATATATTAAGTGACATTAAAAATGCACATTATTTCAAATGGCTAAGAAAATGGCAGTTATTCTTAAATTTCTTATCGTATATTAAAAAAGTTTACCACACAGCTACCATCGTTTGCTACAGTCATTTGTTTCTAGCAGCTAATATTTCTCGCTATAGCGCCTAAGTTTAAGCAGAATAAATTTAACTTCGGTAGTATCGACATTAGCTGTCCTTATTTCAGTGACACATCTTATCTGATTATCTTATCTTATCTGCTATTTTTTAGCTCTGGAAGCTAGTTCTTTTTTTTGCGTGTATGTATTGCACATGCACTGATTCATCGGAACACGCAAGTGTTAGAAAGTTTAGGTCGAAAGTAGGGCTGAAATTTCGACTCTAATCCAGTCTCGCCGAGGTTGCAATGATAATCATTAATTCGCGAACCTCACTAGAAAAGACATTTCGCGCGAGAAGTCACGAATAGTTTCTCCGCTTTTGCGTTTCAGGCGCAGCTCAACAAGAACAAGTTCCGCATTACTGACGGTCAGCAGTACAGGTAAGGAAATCGTTTCGATTAATTGATCGATTCAGCCAGCGCGCGCGGGTCCCGTTTTATAATTTCTCGTTTCGCCGTTGCGAATCATCGCATCTCGCGCAATGAGTTCGTAACACGAAACATACACGAAACATACACGAAACATACACGAAAAGAATCGTCTCTAGTGTCGTTCGAGTTTCGAATCGCAGGTACACGCACATTAAGTTTCACTAAAGCCCTGACATTTACCAAACCAAACTTCGCCTGCCTTTTCCAACCGTTCACGTCATATAATCATCACAATCATATGACATTGAATCATCGATCAGGAAGACTGATGAGTTTTGGCGTGGGAGATGTTCAGGTTTTATTGAATCTTACATTTTTACGCCGGGCTCTCTATTATCGATAAAAACGCCTCCACAAATGTGCTTACAAGCTTTCCCGAGCTTCGTTACGCGATTATGCAGCTTTAACACGGGGGTGGTATCAATGACACCGGCTGATGGCTTCATTAACCTTTCGCGCGACGGGTATCGAGTTCGTGAATACCTCTCTCGGCCGAGATAGACGAAAGCAATGAGTTTTGAGTGCGGATACTCGCGTCATGGATAACTATCTTTCTTAGCGGAAAACAAACATTTATCTTGGCGGAAAAATAGAGCTTAATTAGCTGGCGGACTCGCGGAATATTTCAGCCGCGATCGTTAGATCGCCTCGAAGAGCGCGAACGCGAGCTAACTTTCTCCTTTGGATCTCGAGACGTAGTAATTCGGACGTTAACTCTCGAATACATATTCGATACGCTTTTGATACTCCAACGAGATTCTGAGAGACTCTCCTCGCGTATATATTATTCATCGCGTTACACACGGCCGCGTTTTCCTGTCTTCAAGACTCCTCGCAAAATGCAAAACGAAAATTCGTGTACGAAAACTCATCTCTACGTGCACTTTTACCTTTATCTTCGTAGATCCTTATTCTGAACTCTCTTTTTCTTGATAAAAGCATCAAAGTAGCTCATAAGCCTTTTGATTAGCTACAAGTCACTTTCAAGGGACACTTTTATCAACAAAAGCGAGGTTGAGAATAAGGGCCGTTCGCGTTCCTGTCACGTTTCTCTTTAACACAGTCTACGCTACCAAAAAATGTGATATTTTTAATCGTAATCACATAGAGAAATTGTGTATTCAAGGAACCATTTTTAATTAAATTCTGCGATGACGTTTAGTAACAATAACCTTGTATGTATATTACTGTTACGAAAAATAGGGCCAAAAGTAACTGTAACATCAATTAGGTAATCGTCTTCTTTTTCTCTCAGTGTAGGACGCACGCGCTTTCGCGACTAGTTTGACGTTCGACGTCATCAATCTTCCGATCATCATTAAAAATGCTTAAGACTCGTCGCGCCGGTTTCCGTTTGTATCGCGGATCGACGATTACATCGGCGATTACATCGACGGTCGATTCGCGACGAAAATCGTCTTTCCTCGCGATTGCGCAACGCAGAGTCGCGTTTTTAATCGAACTTTTTTCTTTGCAAACGCAGGACAAACGTGCTTAGCCATCCCGTGGTCCACGTGACGACGCCGAACGTCATAGTTGACACTTTTATACCGTTGACTACGAGCACGCAAACCCCCAGCACGACCAGCAGACCCTACACTGTCAACGCACCGAGGTATTCGATCGCTTATATATAGCTTTCGTTTTTAATCCTTCACTTTTTCCTATCCGAAGTTTGAGTGGCGTGATTAATACACGCTTAGATTTATTCACGCGTTGTTTATAATGGATTATAATTTCTTCCCTCCCAAAATTTCACCCCCCATTGCAATTTAATTTGTCGTTTTGTCAACGACAAACGCGTATGAATAAGAAGATATCTCCGAAGAGATAGTACGTCGTATAAAATACGACGTAATAAGTTATGAAGTATAATAGTCACATAATATATATAAAGCATATAAAAAGGGCATATATATAAGTATCAAAAAAGCATATATAACATATATAGCATATAAATATGACATTATGACATGTTGAAATTATACATGTTGATTATCAATTCAATGTATCAAGAGATAATCCGACGAGAAGCAAGCCTCCCGAGTTGAAATTTCAACTGGCAAATGTTATGCAAAAATGATCCAATTCAAAAAAATTATAAGTTTTTATATGGATATTCCATTCATCATTCTATTCATTCTTTTTACACTAAACGAAACAAATTCAAACTTTATAAACGCTTAAAATTAATCAAGAAAAAGTTCTCTATTTTTTACTAGTTACGTCTTTTTTGTCTATTTTCTAAGGTTTGAGTTAGTCAGTACTCTTAAAGAAATGCTTGGAGTCATTGAACGATTACGAGAGAGAGAAAAACCTCAGAGCTAAATTTTTTGATTGGATCATTCTTACGTAACTCCGGCGAATTGCAAATTCCAACTCTTACTTTACTTGCCGTCGGACTCAATGCGATTTACGTCTACGTGCATGCTAATCTACATAAAGTGACGCTATCTACCATATGAGCGTCTAAATATGAGGCGCTCACCATTGCGCGTCGTCCCACGGTGTCCAGGGTCCACCCAGTCATCCTGTCACTGCATCTGGCAATGATCCTCGCGTCCCACGTCGCCTGTTCATTCCCGACCGCGGTCTAACGGAAGTTTCGCGAAAAATCCCGTCTCGCTTGGAAATATCGCGAACTTCGTTTTCGAAAAAAATGTCGGCCTTTCGGATAAACAACGAGTATGTACGACGGATTCGGCTCGATCGAGTTGTAGTGTATCGTTTTGATACACGTGCGACGCGAATCGTATATGAAGAAAACGGAATCCGCGAGCGAAGGGAACGCGCGACGCGAACCGAAGGCCGATCTCGCGAAATCTTTCGACGCGTCGGCGAAGTAATCTGTGCGAGATTTTTACGTACGACGCGGAAGATCCCTAATATGACGTTTCGATGGTGCAGCACAGTAGGCTGCAGTACAGCTCCGCAATACTTTTGCGGATAATAGCTCCGCAATACTTTTGCGAAGACAATTCCGCAATATTTTTGCGGATAACAGCTCCGCAATACTTTTGCGAAGACAATTCCGCAATATTTTTGCGGACAATAACTCCGCAATATTTCTGCGAAGTTCGCTCGCGACGCTTCCGCGAATGAAAAATCGAAAATTGTGAAAACAGCGACGATAGAGAAAAAGATCTATTCCGAATTTACGCGAGAAAGTATTATCGTTTACGCGTGAGACGTCTGTCTCCTCAACGAACCTGAAATTCGCGAAAGCCTATTCCCGCAATATTTCTGCGAAATTCGCTCGTGACGCTTCTGCGAATAAAAAACTGAAAACTATGAAAATAGCGACGATAGAGAAAAAGATCTATTCCGAATTTACGCGAGAAAATGTTATCGTTTACGCGTGAGACATCTGTCTCCTCAACGAACCTGAAATTCGCGAAAACCCGCGATATTTTTGCGACGACAATTCCGCAATATTTTTGCGGATAACAGCTCCGCAATACTTTTGCGAAGACAATTCCGCAATATTTTTGCGGATAACAGCTCCGCAATACTTTTGCGAAGACAATTCCGCAATACTTTTGCGAATAATAGCTCCGCAGTATTTCTGCGAAGTTCGCTCTCGACTCTTCCGCAAATACAAACCGATTAAATTCGCAAATCTATCGAAATATATAATCACAAACGCGAGTGTGAATGAAAAATTGAGAACTATGAAAATTGCGACAATAGAAATAAAGATTTTATTTAAAATTCACGCGAAAAAAATATTACCGCGTGAGGTGCCTGTTTTGTTCGATGGAACTCGTCATACGTCGCGTAAATAAATAAACAACTGCTCGCGTACGATTTGTATATATCGCGTTTTTCGCGAGAGATCAACGCTCGCTAACATTATCTATTTGTTCTGCGTTAGGAAATTCTAAGTAAAAAATTGAAACCTGAAAATTTTCCGACGATCGTGAAATTAATTTTGCAAGCAGTTTAAGCAATCACGTTAGATCGCTTCGCGCAGACACCGCACGATATCGAATTTTATTTAACGAAGAACTCTGTACTTTACAAAATGCAATCGCGACGCAAGCTCACGCGAGAGAGAAAATTGAAAAAATTAACGACCGGCGGAAGATGTCGAGGCGGGTGACATGATTGCGCATTTTCTGTAGCGCAATCTCGATGGCGCAATTTCTGCGCGTTGGCGCACTGATCGAAACACTTGAAAGATCGCATTCAATAATCGCACTGAATAATTTTCCAAAATTTTCAATTTAGAGCGTATACTCGATACTTTAATGGCAATTGGGAGAAAAATACTTGAAAATTTGCTAAATTTATGTAAAAATGCATTATTATTAATATCATTATATATAAAAGCGATCTTTCAAATGTTTTGAGCAATGTGCTTTATTGGACAGCACATACATACACTACACCACCAAAGTAAATCGCATTGATTTAGAAACATGCATTATATGGAAAGACTTTTTGTCTTTCTATTCCCAATTTTTTTTCTTATTTGACTTACCGATCCGATCAGGGCAGCCACGTTCTGCTTTCGTTTCTGGAACAGAAAAATATTTCGCCGATTAAATTCGTGCATTGGTGTCAGTTTGAGTAAAGAAGTTTAAAAAAAAAATAAGCGCGCGATATTTTTCGGAATGCATTCACATTTAGAATATTCCATTTTCCTTTTTCTCGATATTTCAAAAAAATTTCTTAATTAAAACAAATCAACATTTTTCAAGTGGTGATATTACTCATGAAAAATTCTCCCCGCGTGTAATTACGATTCAACGCGATCTTTAACTCGACTCAAATTATCTCGATTTCGACCAAAAGAATTATCAATCTTATTGAATTTCTAATAACAAAAGTTAATTAGTGAAGCTCACCTTCGAGCTAACCCCGCTTGGCCCGAGCCGGATCCTCCAGCGCAGCAGCCCCTACGAGTCGGCTAGTGGTCTGCTTCGTCTCTGTAACACAAAGCAGATTTAATTTAATATTACACACGACAATGGAAGCATTAAAGAACTTGATTCAAAACAAGACAATTTCCAGTTTTATCGAATTTTTAATTATGAATTCAAATAAGTGAAACTCACCTTCTCGCCAACTCTGCCAGGCCCGAGCCGGATCCTCCAGCGCAGCATCCCCTTAGAGTCGAGTGCTCTGTAACAAAAAGCAAATTTAATTTAGTATTAATTCGTTACATGACATATAATAGAGATATTCAGGAACTCAATTCGAAGTAAGAAAATGTTTAGTTTTGTCGGATTTTTATAATACAAATCAATGAAGCTTACCTTCGAGCCGACTCAGACGAGCCCGAGCCGAATCCTTCGGCGCGGCATCCCCCAGGCATCGCAGCCTCTAGAGCCTCTAGTGACTGCGGCTTCTCTATTAGATCTCTGTAACAGAAATTTAATTTATGTTAATATCAATTAGTAATTTAATAAATTAGTATTAATTAGTTACACGCGACAGCAAGACGAGGAAAAGAAATTATCATAACTGCACGTTCGAGTTCCTTCGCAATGCGCAATAAAAAATAATTAAACGATAGCCAAATAAAATAAATTCGTTAAATTAACGATTAAAACGAGCGAAAGTAATTAAAGATTATTCGATCAACGATTGAACATAATCAATGTAATTAAGGATTATTTAATTGACAATTGATATAAGCAAGTTTAATCGAAAAGCGCAGTAAGACGATTGACCAATCGATCTCAATCGAAATTGTAATTGTAATTATTTACATTGCTTACATGGTAACCAACCAAGCTGAATATATGCTTTTATGTATGTATGTATGTATGTATGTATATATATATATATATATATATATATATATATATATATTTCTTATATCAATTGTCAATTAAATAACCCTCAATTGCATTGACTATGTTCAATCGTTAATCGAATAATCTTTAATTACTTTCGCTCGTTTCAATCGTTAATTCAACAGTTTTTAATTGAATTCCTTCAAATCAATCGTTAATTGAATGATTTCTAATTGTACAGACTTCTATTAATCGTCAATTAATAAAATAAGAAATTATTTACTCAAACCAACCATTAAATTGAGGCGAATTTAATTGATATTTTTACAACTTTGATCACACACGACAGTAATACGAGGTAAGAAAATCGTCGTAACGGCACGCTCGAGTTGCATCCCAATACGTAATAAAAGCAGTTAAATGACAATCGAATAAAGCAGTAATAATACTCGAATAATAAATAAATAATGACAATAAATAATGATCAGCATTAAGGAACTCGATCGCGACGTTTCTCTATTTAACAAGTAAAAAGGTGAATAAAACGCGATAATTACCCGCTGCGGTAAAGCCCGCAACATCCGCTCGCGTGATAAATACGCGTCTCAAATCGTGTTAGTTGTGGCGAAGTTAAAAATCGGCGCGAAATAACTCAGAAGGTAACGCGGCGCCTGCCGCGACGCGCTCGCCTCGGCGGCTGATAGCGTAGTGGCGCGATTCCCGAGCACGTGCTCGCGCACGCTGTTTGCCTGCCAGGCCGCGCGCCCCCCTTCCCCCCCTCCCGCGCCGCTGAGTCGGCGGCTCGAGCGAGCCGTTACGCCGGTTTGTTTACCTAGCCTTTGTTGAGCCTAGAGTTTCCGTTAGAGCCGTTACCCAGGTATTGTTATTACCGATTATCCGGCCATCATTATTTCTTTATTATACTCGCGGATATTATCGCACGATTGTAGTGATATTATTATCACTACTATTTATCATTCGAGTATATTATTAGTTCTTTTTTTGGTTCTTATTTAATTTATTCGGTTATTTAATTATTGCTAATACGCACAGGAAAGCAACTCGGGCGTGCCGTTACGTATAATTTCTTTATCTCGTCTTTAGTCAGTTATTATTACCGTTGCCCAGTTATTGTTATTCATTGTTGCTACCGATGAGTTGATCATCGTTATTCAGCTATTATCCACTCGCGGATATTATCATACGATTGTCGATCATGTATTACTATCACTACCATTTATTATTCGAGTATATTATTACTTCTTTTTTGGTTCTTATATAATTTATTCGGTTATTTAATTATTGCTATTACGCACAGGGAAGCAACTCGGGCGTGCCGTTACGTATAATTTATTTATCTCATCTTTAATCAGTTATTATTACCGTTGCCCAGTTATTGTTATTCATTGTTGCTACCGATGAGTTGATCATCGTTATTCAGTTATTATCCACTCGTGGATATTATCATACGATCGTCGATCATGTATTACTATCACTACCATTTATTATTCGAGTATATTATTACTTCTTTTTTTGGTTCTTATTTAATTTATTCGGTTATTTAATTATTGCTATTACGCACAGGGAAGCAACTCATCTTTAATCAGTTATTATTACCGTTGCCCAGTTATTGTTATTCATTGTTGCTACCGATGAGTTGATCATCGTTATTCAGCTATTATCCACTCGCGGATATTATCATACGATTGTCGATCATGTATTACTATCACTACCATTTATTATTCGAGTATATTATTACTTCTTTTTTTGGCTCTTATTTAATTTATTCGGTTGTTATTTAATTATTGATATTGCGCTATTACAGGAAAGCAACTCCGGCGTGCCGTTACGATTTCTTTACCTCGTCTTTTACTACAATTCTAGGCAGAATCGTAAGTCTCGTAACTTGTTCTCGTAAAATTTGTAAGAATTTATGAGTAGATTTACAATTGTATGCAATATCATATGTCGTACAATCACTTGTAAATATTGTAAATTACATTATGAAATCGTAGATATTTACGAGTAATTGTACGACATATGATATTGCATAGAATTGTAAATCTACTCATAAGTTCTTACGTATTTTACGAGAACAAGTTATGAGACTTACGATTCTATTTAGAATCAGCATTTGTTTAGTTATTATCGCCGTTGTTTAGATATTATTATTCATTGTTATTACCGATTTTTCGATCATCGTTATTCCGTTATTCTCCAGTCGTAGATATTATCACACGATTATCGATCAGTTATCACTACCATTTATTATTCGTGTATTATTACTTTTTTATTCGCTTATTATTTAACTATTGCTATTACGCATAGGAAAGCAACTCGGGCGTGCCGTTACGATTTCTTTACTTCATCTTTGTTCTTATCGCCGTTGTCTAATTGTTGTTATTCATTATTATGGATTATTCAATCATCATTATTCAATTATGATTCACTCGCGGATATTATTATACGGTTGTCGACCAGATATTATTATCATCATTCATTTATTACTTCATTATGCGGTTATCATTTAATTATTTTTATTGCATATTAGGAAGCATCTCAAGCGTGCCGTTACGGCGATTTGTTCTTTGTTTTATTTTATTCAGTTATTATCACCATTACCCAATTAATATTAGTAATTATTATTATTGGTCATTCATTCATCATTACTCGGTTAGTATCCAGTTAGTATCCGGTTAGTATCCGATATTGTCATTCGCTCATGGATCAGTTATTATTATTATCATTTACAGCTATTATTTAGTTATTATTACTTTTTTTATTCAATTGTTGCTTAGTAATTTTTATCACAGTATAAAGCATTTACAGCTATTATTTAGTTATTATTACTTTTTTTATTCAATTGTTGCTTAGTAATTTTTATCACAGTATAAAGCATTTACAGCTATTATTTAGTTATTATTACTTTTTTTATTCAATTGTTGCTTAGTAATTTTTATCACAGTACAAAGCATTCTAGGCTATTAAAGTAGAAGACTAAGACTCTTCTGAAAAAAATTATGCGCGCACACATACACATGTGATACGTCATTATTAAATATCTAATTGGTGCATTAATGAATTTTATATATATTATGAAAGGATATATTTTTTTTCTTGTTTTATACACGCGAATACGTAAGAATCGAGAGTTGAGGAGACTTTTGATTGTGTTTCGACGTTTCTTCCTTGATCCATCGCAACGGCTTGAATTTTTGCGCGCTTATTCGCGACATGATGCGTATTTTTGCGCGTGGCGCGAGACGCGAAAGGGACGATCCTGTGCCGATTTCCGTCGGCCGAGATCCGATTTCGCCCGGCGTCGGCAAAACGAAGTCCCTCGCTCGCTCGCTTTACGCGCTTTCTCCGCCACGCGGTAATAAACGAGCATTTTCCTTATTCACGCCGCCGGAAATTCACGGATCTTATCTCCAACTCCAATTTTCTGCCTCTCTTCTCTCACTCTCTTGTACTTCTTCTTCTTCTGTCTTCTCATGCGTTTGCTTTCTTCTTTCAGCCGAGGTCGACCGCAGCAGATTCATCGGGGCACGCCACCGCCGTAAGTTCATTGTCAATTCACTTTCCTTGACGAGGCATGATTTGGATGATGTAGCATCGGCTGTGAATCTGCGAAACCGATTCAACGGATTTCCGGCTCTTCTCCGCTGCGCGTCTCTCATCGCTTTGTCGTTAATCCACGTATCAAACAAAATATTTCTCGCAGAAAGGATTTTCTTCGTTTTCTTTTTTCGTTGAGAAGGAATAAAAAAAATTGGTTTCCCGATTGATCATTGAACACGTTTCTTAGAGTCAAAATTTTGCTAAGTATTTGTTTTAGTTGATGTAGCTCTGATGGACTTGATCTTGACAGAGTCATTCTGACAAGTAAACCTACCCAAAAGGTGCACCCCGATTTTTTTCTAATTTGATACGAATGTAGAAGCACAAAAAATATATTTAGATCTTATTTTTTCATTTTGGCCCACTTTGTTTCACGGGCAGTTTATAGCTTTTTAATGTTCTCACTCCTATCATCAACAAGTACAACAAAAATGCATAAGAAATAAAATTAAATACAAGATATAATTAATAATTTTAACAAAATCGTCATAGCTGAGACACGAACCATTCTAAATTTCTTTAGTCGAGATTCCAACCGAAATATTTCAAATCTGTGCCAAATTAGTCAAAAATGGTTCGAATCTCGGCCAAACCGACAAATTATTTATATAAATAATTTTTTTCAATTTTTTACATGTTTTGTTTAAACATTTTATTATTTATACAAATAGTTTTACATATTTAACTTTATATTCATAATCAACAAACAAAAAACGCCTATTCAATTTTGTATTCAATTTTATTTCTATTATATCTTTAGGCTAAGATGTCGATATTACTTCAGCTCTTCGTTGGTAAAATTCTCTTTGCTAATACATTTTAATAAACAAAAATTGGCGTCTGAAATCATCCCCAGAGAATGTTTTCGGTAACATATGTCAAAATTAAATTTATCAGAACTGGGCGTTGAAATGAAGAATTATCGCAATTTGCAACGTTGTAATTCTTTCTTTCTTTCATCCCAAGTTTTATCTTAACCTTCGTCCCAAGACGAGTGCGTCCCGTAACGAAAGTCATCGCCAATGTGGTGAATTAATTTGACGCGAGACGAGAGTTATCGCGATCGAGCCCGATTCGCATTAGGCAGATTCGAGGACTTCTGTTAACGAAGCTCTCTTTTTTTTCAATGCCTCCAGGCGATCCCGACCCACGTTGAAGCCGTCCACTGAGATAGTCTCGAAGGCGCAGGAGTTCATCGATATCTACAGGTACCCGCCGGTGAGACCGGCGCCGATCTACCCGACCCCGCAAGTGGATAAGCCTGCGGCGAAATGTCGCAAGGACGTCTGCCTACTTCCGGATTGCAGCTGCGGCGGCTCCGATATCCCAAGTAAGTGTATTCATTGTTTATCGCGTCGATTATATCAGTCCCGACGAGAGACCTCACTAGAAATATATTCCTGATCAGCTTGATATCAATCAATTATCTGTATGCAAAGTGATGTTAATTTGGATAAAATTTACTCAAATCCAGATGTTGAATTTTAATCGTTTCATGACTATTTCTTGACCAAGTTTTGAGCAAGTAAAAATATGCTGAATAAAACTTACCTGTGTTTAAGATTTTCGTGACTGTTTGACGTTTAGATTTCAGGACTAATGAGTTCTGACAAGCTGCGTGTAACATAGCGTAGCAATCAGACTCTTATTAGTAATGAGAACCTTTAATAACTGAGGTCTTATTATTAATTATAAAGCTCGATAACATCACCTTATACAGGTCAGATGACTGATTGGGATCAATCTGATCAGGACCATGGCGTAAATCTCTAGTCGGGGGGTCTGTCTCTCTTTCTCGACGAGTGGGTCCACCTCAGTCGGCCGGCTGGCCAAAATTCAACCAACCTCTCTCTCTCTCTCTCTCTCTCTCTCTGTCTCGTCCCCCGTTCCGTTTCTCCCCGAGTTTCCAGAGGAATACGCGAAAATCCGTTTCGTATTCAAACGTCGCCTCATCGTTAAGCGATCATCGGACAGAGGTCGTCGCGACTCTGTTCGATCAGGTCTTTCGTAATCGCGTGCTAGAGACAGTCGATCGTTTGTTGGCTTAAGTGGGCCGGAAACGACGTGTCGCGAGCTAGAAAACGCCAAGCGGAAAAGCCGGCCGCGCATCCCGCGTGCCGGAAGTTCGGAGCGCGCGCCAGCTGGACGCAAACGAGGAAGTGGGTCGCCCGTGTGTCCTGGAAAGTGGACATCTCGTTGGAAAGTCGTCGAATTCTGCGTCGACCTGCTCTCATCCGAGAGCCGGATTAACGTAGCCGGCGCGAGGAGGGCGCGGATCGATTGAAAATTGGGCATGATAAAGCCGGGACGAGAGCGAAACGCCGAACAGAGCTGAGCGAATGTCGAGCGCGGAGACATTCTCGCGTCGCGCCGTGCTGCGTCGCGTCACGTCGCGAATGTTAAGTTTGACGAACAGTTTAGACGGTCTCTCGTAGCCGCGTCGGAGGACTTTCTCCGATTCTCTAACGTTACATATACGCCGGGAGACCGCCGTTATACACGGCGCATGGCTTGAAAGTGAAACACAAATATCCACGCCCGACGTCGCGTTCGCTCGTTTGCCCGCGTGCGTCGCCCTTCGAAATCGAAAGCGAAATTCGCGCTCGCGGAAGACGCTCCCGACCGATCGTGTATACACTTAGAAAAAGAATATTTAAGAAATATAATCCATCCAGTGAGCACCAAACACGTATTTATTTACATTGAATATTTTTCAAATAACAAAGTACGCATTCCCTTGGAGACTTGAGAAGACCTTAACTTTTCATGAGAACAACTTTTCAGTAAAAGAATTTAGATTAGAGCCGATTGTGCTGACTGAGCCTTCTAGAGGTGGACATAGAGATAATGAATTTCCCGAAAGTTCCTAAAGTGAGCGCGTCGCGCGACCACGTGCAGTGTCGACCGTACGTGTCGACCGCGATGATGAAACTGTAATGACACGCACGCAGGTGGTATACCGATCGAGCAGACGCCGCAGATCGTTCTGCTCACATTCGACGACGCCGTGAACGACCTGAACAGGCCGCTGTACGGCGATCTGTTCGAAAACGGCCGTAAAAATCCGAACGGCTGCCCGATCTCGGCGACGTTTTACGTCTCGCACGAGTGGACGGACTATAGCCAGGTGCAAAATCTCTACGCGGACGGCCACGAAATGGCGTCGCACACCGTCTCGTAAGTCGAGCTCGCGGGTTCTCGCTCTCTTTTTAACGCATCACACCGGGGATCCTCATCGTCACACCGTCATAAAACGCGCTGTTTTCACCGGAACGCCACGAGATTCGCACGTCGTGCGCGAATCTCCGCATTTCTCTCTCTCTCTCTCTCTTTCTCTTTTTCTCCATTTTTGCGTCTGCGTGCGTGTGTACGTCCGATCGTTGACGTCTGATCGTTCCCGTTGCTTTCATCTATTCGATCGTCGCACGTCGTCCTCTCATCGCTGGGGAGGACGCAGAATGTCGGCAGAGATCCTTGAAACAGAGGTTAGAAACCGTTTTGCGCTACTGAACGCTTCGAAGCGTTCGTAGCAGTAAATCCTGTTCAGAGACTGACTCAGGAATGCATTCTATTTAATGTTTACAAACAATCGTCATTCTATCCTTGTTTAATATCCAGTGAGAAACAAGGATAAAATAATGCGGGCGTTAAATGAAACTCAGCCAACTCGTTTGATCCGCCGTGTCAATTCCAAATTATAACCATCTCATGAACTTTTTCAATGAATCAAATAAAAGATAAACCTCTCAAGAAAATTGAATATGTTTTATTTCTATATAAAATCCCTTAAAATAATCCACGGAGTGCTTCAAAACAAATGTTAACATCTATATAGAGAAAAAGTTACTTCCATGTGAAAGTAACTTCTTCTTCTGCACATAAGTTTCATGTAAGTTTCTTTTTGAAAGTGAAATAGTGAATATTTCACCCTCTTTCTCCGGCGCGATTTTGACAGAACCACTTTTACGAGTAGTCTCTGATTCAAGGGTCTCTAGACTTCGATCGAGAAGCGCGACGCGTCCACGGCGGATCCTAGCTTCGATTCCACATTAACCTTACGAATCTCGTTGAAAATGCGGAGGAAAAATGTGTGAGGAATCTCTGGTAAACGTCGCTTGAAACCCGAGTTCAACTTGAAACGCTTGAGTTTAGACTGTGTTGTCCGCTGTCGAGTCTTTGAGGCTCAACACGGAGAAAACGGCGACAGTGACTAAATAATTCTTCTCCTCATCGGTCCTTCAAGTCCAACGGGATTCGCAAAGTTAACGTGGGGTCCAAATATCACGGTGAAACGAAAATTTCAATTCGGGCAGGGTCAAAGGCGGAGAGTACTCAGGTACAACCGCGGACTCTCGCCACCACGATCGCATTCCCTCGCGAAGACAACGCGAAGGCACCGTGCAATTAGAGGATCCTGCCGTGGGCGGCTCGAATGAAAAATGCAAATCACCGTACTCGTGCCGGTGAAACCGCGCGAGCGAGCGAGAGAGATCTCGCGCCGAAGGGATCGCCCGGCCCGATAGCGACACGCCGTCAAACACGCGGTTTCACCAGGTGCGCACGACACCCGAGTCGTATACTAATGACGCGTGGTATTAACTCTCTTCTGTGTTCTTTCTTTCTCTCACTTTGCCTCTCTCTGCCTCTCTGCCTCTCTTTCACGCTCTCATCTTCACGTCACATGGCTCCTCATTCCCATCACGCGCCGACCCTAACGTCACACATTCGATCACACGTCGATCGCCGATCCGCGCAAACACTCCCATGTCGTACGCAAAAAACGCTCGTTGAAATAAAAAAAAAAATATATATATATACGCCATCACGCACCGATACGTGGACGAACGAAACGAACCAATGAAACTTGAATTAAAATTGACCTACGGACAAATTTTTGGCACGCGACGTCTGTGCACACCTCGACGACAATCTCTTGAACGAGCGCGCGTTTTCCATTCCTTCTTCCGTGTCTTTCTTTCTTTTTTTTCCTGTTTTTTCCTAACTGCTCTCTCTCCTTTCCCCCTTCCCCCCGGCCACCCTCCACCCGCCTACGCCGTCCTACGCCTCTTGAGTCACACTCCGAAACGCGATCCCGAAACGAACAGGTGACTACTTGCCGGAGGAGATACCGCAAATCGTACTCTTGACCTTCGACGATTCCGTGAACGACCTGAACAAGGGCCTGTATGCCGACCTGTTCGAGAAGGGACGAAAGAACCCGAACGGCTGTCCCATCTCGGCCACCTTCTACGTGTCCCACGAGTGGACAGACTACAGCCAGGTGCAAAATCTCTACGCCTCCGGCCACGAGATTGCCTCCCACACGGTCTCGTAAGTAGTCCCGCCAGAAAAAGAAGAAACCTGTCGGAGGATTGTCGTCGTGAGACGACGAGCCTGAACGCGGTCGATAAACACGATTTATATTATATTTCCGAACAAAAATACGTTTTGGGTTTGATTCAGCGTGCCTCGTCAATTCTGGGAGGCTAACATTCGGTGTTAATTCTGATTCCGATTTATTTCAGAATTTATGTGAGAATCGATGAATCTGAGTTCGCGCGCCAAAATCCGAATTGATTTCAATCAAAATTTCGATCACACTGAGGAAAAAGAAACTTGAAAATTTATTTGTGGGCTATAAAGTTTATTCGCGGAAATAAACTTTATATGTTTCTTTCTCGGTACAGATTTCTGATCCTGACACACCAAAACTAAAGAAAGAAAAGCAATTCAATCAGCTCTTCTTTTCCGATTAATTCGCGGGATAAGGAAATTTTCTCGCGAAATTTTTCAAATGTGATTGAAGAAAGAAAGCGAGACAAATGAAGTTTCACGGTGAAATACAAAACGGACAACGTGAGGGAATCGAGAGTCCCGGGCGAACCGCACTCTTCCATTTTCATTCGTACGCACATGCGATCCAATCTGTATCAGTCACGCTTGCTCTTGACTTGCAATCATTCGTCTCATCGGTGCACCTCGGTATCGCTGATAAACGTCGTGCGATTAATCACGCTCGTCTCAAAGTTGCCGAAAAGCGATTACCGCCTGCGCTCTAACAGATAGCTCGGTGTTGGAATTAACGCTGGCTCGTCTCGTTGACGAGGGAGTTAACAAATGGCACGATGCAGTCGCTCGCTCGTCGGGTCGACCGACCGATCGATCGAATGATCGATCGGTCTGATCGATCGCTTGGTTTCGTCGCGCAACGCCGAACAGTCGAGGTGACGTGACGTCCGGAAAATTTCTTACCGAGGTTTCTACTGTAATATTCCACAACAGATGTGTCACTTACTTCGCTGCAATTCTAAATTTTTTGCCGCTGTTGCCGAGATAATTGCGTCTTCCTTAATGAGGATCGAGTGAAATGAAATTGAAATAATAATGAAATGAAAATGAAATAATATATTAGTGAAGATTTTCGAACGAAAATCGCAATGAACGAACGATCAATCGCAGCGAAAGGGTTTCCCTACTCTCTTAAAGTGAATCAGTGAATAGTCACTGATATCAGTTATAAGTATAGCACTGAGCAGTTTCAGTGCTATACTTATAGCTGCAAATCAGTGTATATTTACTGCTTTCAATGATGTTTCACTGATTCACTTTAAGAGAGTATGAACGGAACCAATAATCTAAATCGCGAATATCAATAGAGACCAAGACTTGCGCGTCGATAGGCATCAGGACTTCCCCTTTACGAAATCTCAATAGTGTCTTCTTTCAAAACGACTCTCGGCGTTTCGTCACTTCGTCAAAAGTAACGTGCGCTGACCGACGATTGCGTAATCAAAAGAGAAAAAGGGGAACGTCTCGCTGTCATCAGACGTCGTCGTCGGCCATCTTGAGTTCGGCGCGCGGCGAACGCGAGGGCTCGTTAATTTCTCGTAATTCGACATGATCGACGAGGTGTATCCGTTACGACAGGCACAGTTTCGGCGAACAGTTCTCGGCGCGAAAGTGGGCACGAGAGGTCGCCGGGCAGCGCGAGATCCTGTCGGCTTACGGAGGCGTCAAGCTGGAGGACGTCAGGGGGATGAGGGCACCCTTCTTATCGGTGAGTTCAACCGCCTTTATGCGCCTTTCAGGCAATCATTTTTGTCGTTTTCTGTTCGCGAATAAAATGAACGTCGCGCTCGTTAGCGCTGATGCCTTGCGTTGGTTCTTATTGGCTTGTTTGATTCTTTCTTCATTGTGCGCTCGGGGAACATAAAGTGTGGAATGCATCTTGCGGGGTCGGGGGAACGCTTTCCCTTTCAGTCGTGATTATTCGGTTGGGCGTCAATGAAAGGAAAGCTCGAACTGTACTGGTGTTTTTTTCATGTTCTCCAAGTGTACATTTGAGAACCTTGACATTTTCATTTATTGCTTTGTTGTCTGAAGTCAATGTATGGTAATGGGACTGAACAAATGTTGACAAATTCCATGTACTCGCGGGACCAAGGAACATTATTGCTTTATTGCATTGAGAGAAAAAGTGTCTAAGAAAAATAGTACATGGTGAAAAATAATTTTGCTCTTTTAGCAAAATAATCGTTGCTACTGCATATTCGTAGTGACATCAAAAAAATTTAGTTGACGTAACTAATTTTACAAATTATTCGTTATCAGAGCAGAAATAGTTGCCAGGATAAAAAAAATTTGTTGAGTGTATTTGTCTTAAGAATCATGTTAATTTGCTATTGATACAAAATAGTGTATCCTTAGCAAATTTATTTGCTATCGGAGCAAAACGCAACTGCTTATATAAATCCATCATGGTTCTTATAGCAAAATAATTTATAGATTCAGCAAATTATATCCAGCAAATAGTGATTAGTATTCTTAGCAAATCGTTTTGCTGTCCACACAATAACGAAAAGATTTTGCTAGACCAGCAGAAGATTTGCTGGGCCAGCAAATTATTTTTCTCCGTGTAGATATTTATTCGATGGATACACTGATAACATATTGATTCAAATCCGAATTCTTGTACCTAAATTGAACAACTGGTTCCACGAAATGTTAAGATTTCTTAAAGGTTTAAAAAATAATGTGTATTTTCTTGAAAAATATCCTATACTAATTTGCAAGACTCACAGGTAGGTAGGTTACAGATTTTGAGACAGTTATAGAGATCCTTTCTTTATGATTTTCTCAAGTGCATTGTACTAAATAGAGTCGTAAGTAAACGATCAAGCGAACAAGTAAAAGTCCCTCGCGATTTCTCCGACGCGACGTGTCGATGCCCCTCGGAGATGTGCGAACTATGTGACCCGGGGCGGCGCAACGACATTTCTGTACACGCGTGGCGCGATCGTTGCACGCAGGTCGGCGGCAACAACATGTTCAAGATGCTTTGGGACACGAACTTCACGTATGACTCCTCTATGCCGATCTATGAGAACCGGCCGCCCAGCTGGCCGTACACGCTGGATTACAAGCTCTTCCACGACTGCATGATACCGCCCTGTCCCACGAGATCCTATCCGGGATTGTGGGAAGTTCCTATGGTAATGTGGCAAGATCTCAACGGCGGTAGATGCTCGATGGGAGACGCCTGCAGCAACCCACCGACACCGGACGGCGTGTACAAGATGCTCATTAAGAACTTCGAGCGGCATTATACGACCAACAGGTTAGTGAAAAGCGACAGATCGCGTTGCATTGTGTAGCGAGCCGCGATTGTTGGCTCGCGAATCGAACGAAAGCCGGGAAGAATCGCGCGAATTCACTCGCATACGCGCGTTCCCGCGCCAAGCCCCGGAAGAACGTATTGAAGTTCCGAGCAGAACCGAGTAATGTCTCGAGAAGAATCGTCGTCCCGAAATTCGAACTTTGAGAAGATAATGATAAGAAATGCCTAGTAAAAATATACATTTGATTGGACAATACGCGAAGAACAGAGAAAAAGTCGTCCTTTCAGAGCAGCAAGTAATTGCTCAGCTATTTTCGAGCAAGTGTTCTCCTCTTGAAGTGTCGCTAATTGGCTCTTCAGTAATTAATCGAAATCAAATTAAAGAGATAAAAATCAATCATCAAAGTAAAAGTGAGATTGAAATTGAATCGAATCACGTTATTATAATCAGCAAATTTAATTAAACCTGAGTCAGCTCGGACATATTATAATTATTGAATGAAATAACACTCGAGCTTTTCTCTCGCTTTGCTTTCACAATCGTCCCGACGGGACAATCATTTACGGTAATCCCGATGGAGGCGTCACATCGCGGGACGCCCTTCGTCTCACGAAAGTCGCATTAATTTGCTTGCACGTCGTTCTCGCGTGATCGCGAACTTAGGGCGCCATTCGGCCTGTTCTACCACGCCGCATGGTTCACCCAGCCGCATCACAAGGAAGGATTCATATCGTTCCTCGACACCATCGTCGCCATGGACGACGTATGGGTAGTCACAAATTGGCAGGCCATCCAATGGATTAGGAATCCAACGCCTCTGGCACTCCTCCACACATTCGAGCCCTTCGGATGCCATTATCCGGTAAGAGCCTATCTTCGAGTTGGCATTTCGTCAGCGAACCCTTTCCTCCATGCTTCTCTCAAAATCGACTCCAACGTTGACTCAAAACCATCTGAGAAATTTTTACTATCTTATTATTTGTCATTTCAATATTTATTGAACATTTTCCATCATCTTTCATATTGACTATGTTATTTTATTTTCATACAAATACTTTTAAATTTGTATCGTCGCTTCGACATTTACTTCAAGTTCCCAGTCCATTGTTATATTGAGCCAAATTCTACAAAGGAAAGACTTACAGGAGCGTGATTAATAATATTGGCAACGGCTTTAAATGTAAAAGTGCGTGATCATGTTCAGCGTCCCTTGTTTAAGGAGCCCAAGGAAAAGTTTTTCTCTTGACACACGTTAGTTCTTTTCTTCGAATAATCCGATAATAAGCGATCTGGCGTGTGTGCGCGCAGGACCGACCGAAGAAATGCAACAACGCGAAGGTCTGCAATCTCTGGCACAAAAGCGGCGTGAGGTACATGAAGACCTGCCAGGCGTGCCCGGACATCTACCCGTGGACAGGCAAGACCGGTATACGTAGCAGTCGCATCGACAACGAGGTCGACGCGCACGAATGAGCTGTACAGACGGCAAACGCAGTTTTCGTTGCGATCGGGAAGAGAGGGAATTGGCCCATCGTATGAGAGGCAAACCCGAATAACGCGAGCGCCCCACCGAAGAACGCGGCGGAACCCCAGACAGCATCAGTTTCTGAAAGACGTCTCGAAGACGTTCTACTTTCTCTGAACAACTTCAAAACGTCTTTGCGAAGCTTGTGCTTTCCGGGAACGAAAGACAGGAAGGGAAAGGGGAAAAGAGAGAGAGAAAAAGGTAAATTTGATTGATTTTGGTTAAATTCGATTGAAAATTCGATCTTCTAGTTGAGCTTAGTTAAATAAGTAAATTTAATTAGATTTAGTTATCTCTTTCTCTCTCTCCCTCTCTCCCTCTTTCTCTCTCTCTCTCTCTCTCTCTCTCTCTCTCTCGATTTTTTCTAACTTCTCGCGAATTTCTTCGCGGCCGCCGCCGCGCGAGGGGAAGACACTCTCTTCCGTTCGGTTTAGGTAACCTCGAGTGCTGCACGCGCGCGTCCTCGCGGACAGACGCACTCGGGCCGAGTACGCCGATGCAACGAGTGATTCGCGCGATGAGAAAGCTGTCTCTCGTGTGCGCCCGACCGATCGGAGCTCTCGGGCTTCGTGAGCTCCGAGACCCTCGGAGCGAAAGTTCCTCGAACCCCCGAAGAGGGAGGGCGAGGATGAATCGCGGGGTGGCATCGCCCCGCTCGGCCTCGTGTCGTTCACTCGTCGGCAATCCTTTGCTCCTGGTTTCATTTCTTCTTTATTTCTCGTCTTAGTCGAGCGTCGATATCGACGTCGATATCGGGGACGTGCGGAGTTAATTCGAGTCACGGAAAAATGAAGATCGCGCGAAGAGCCCACGGATTTCTCTACTCCCCTTCGTTCTCTTCTTCCTTCACGCACTTTGTACCTTCCCTCGCATTTCTCTCTCATTTCTCTCAGCCGACTCTCCTTCCCGCTCTTACCCTTTCCTTCTCTCTGCCTCTCTCCTGTTCTGCTTCTTCTCTGACTCTCCCCTCTCGTTCTCTCTATCGAATTCGCGAACATCCTTGGCGTACTCGGCCGAATTCGGCCAAATAGAGCAATTAATTCAATCGCAACGCGTTAATAATTAATCGTCGGGATACGTAAGTAATTAAGTGCCGGTCGCCGGAGACCATCATCATTTCATAATTTAAAGAAACTCTCACGACAGCTCTCGCGGAGGTCTTATTGCTCTTTGCGGAGAAAGAAATAAACAAAACAGAAAAAAAATAGAAAAGAGGAAAGGGTAAGAACCGAGGTAGTCTCGCCTTGACGAAGTATCATGCGCACGAGGGGATCGTCGTGTTTACCTTTTAGAACGTAAAGTATGTAATATGACTTTATAATAAATAAATATTTCGCTACGATATCCACGTCCGCTACAATGACACGTCCATCTCTTCCCTCTTAGTCGTGTCCTTTATTCGAGGCCCGACAGACAATCTCGAAAAAATATTTGATTTATTTCAGTTGAATTCAATAACTTCTCGGTCATCAAAGAGACGCTTGATATCAAATTATTAATATTTTTTAATATCATCAATCAAGTACGCTCTTTCTTTTCTTATGGAGGAAATACGTCAAATATATAAATGAAATAGTCAAATCATGGACATTTCGTTGACAACGCGACTATTGTTCACGAGAAAAAAATATGACATTATCAGTAACTGAACTTGATTAATAAGTAACATTACAAATTGAGAACCGTGAGGAAATCTGATGAACGTATGTAGTATTACCTACATGCGTACAATCACGCTCTCAGATTCCTCGCTACAAATACGTATCCAATATCGATAAAGGGCAAAGTATCGTGGACCATACGTTGACACTGAAGTTGTGAATGTACTGCCAAGCTACAAAGTCCGGCGATTCTACGTACTCCAACCAGTAGCGCGCCATATTGTTGTAGATCTTTGGAGTCTACGTCTGCAATAAGGAATCCTTAGCCAATTGATTGAAAAGCTGCTAGAAATGATCACATGAATACCACAGATTGCCACAGGACATCTTACAGACGTTCTGAGAACGTCCCCAGGACATCCCCCGGAGATTTTGTGCTGTCTGGACTTGTTCGTCTACAATTTCGAAGGATCAGTCAATCCAGTTATAGACTCGTTGAATATAATTACTCATTCGGCCAGAAACGACCTCGCGATGAGTTTACCTTAGAGGGCAATTGAAACAGAAGAGTATCTATATTTATTTGGAACGGCTGATGGATGTTATACCCTCTCATTCTGTATACACACCTCGACGAGCTTGTTTCCTTGCGCGCTTGCGAGTCTCCGTGCTTTTCGCAGATAGAATCGCTCGGCTGACTTGCGGCCCCGGATGACATTCAAGTACAACATCAGCAGGTAAGAACGCGGCTACGAACAGCCACCAGATATGTCTCGCCTTTTTTCAGGAAACTGTCAAAGCTCAGAAAGCCTGCTTTGAAACTTTGCAGGGCGAACAGCTTCACCGCTTTCATTCTGCCTTCTCTCTAAAACATTTTGAACATTGACGATCGTCGTGTGCTACTTTGGCATATAATGGCTGTCAATAAATACAGTTGTTAAGTATAGAGTCTCCACTTTTCGAAGAAGAATTGCAAAATTGACTTTCAGGTAGAAAATCGCAGAGCCACTGTTAATCCCACGCGTTTCCGTCGATAAAAAAAAATTATCTCCAATGTAATGACTTCAACTTTACTTGATAAACATGACTTACAAGGAAACCCACACAAGTATCCGCCTCCGATTTTCATAAACTTGTAATATGAACTTGTACTTTAGATCAAAATATCAAATACGTTTTTTATTATATGTGTTCTTTTGCAAGTTTAGGGGGTAAAATATCCCTTTGAAGAAAATCGGTTTTTTTCATTCGAAGAGAATATAATGAAAACTATTTGAGATAGAAAAAAATATTTTCAATAAAAGTTGAATGGTTTGAAGAGTACTTCACAGAATTTATTTGATAAAAAAATTTTTTGTTAATATTTCCCCCACCACTTCTTCTTATTATAATTATTAAAATAATTTCTGTAAAGTACACTTCAAACCATTCAATTTTTATTCGAAATATTTTTTCCTATCCCTTATAGTTTTTATTATATTCCCTTCGAATGAAAAGACCGATTTTCTTCAAAGGTATCTCACCCCCTAAACTTGCGAGAGGGCACATATAATAAAAAACGAGTATCTGTTATTTTGATCTAAAGTAAAACAATTATAAGTTCATGAAAATTGGAGGCGGACACTTCCCTTAGGAAAAATTACTTTAAGTTGTTCAAATTAACTTAAAGTTGCTTAAAGTTATTTAAAGTTATTTATAATTAACTATAAATAACTTTAAGTAACTTTAAGCAACTTTAAGTTAATTTGAACATCTTAAAGTAATTTCTCTTAAGGATTGTGTGGGTTTATTTGTTAGTTTGACAGTCGTTTTTATCAAAGATAGAACCACTTCAAAGTTATGTGATCTCGAATCGAGAATTTTATTTGACAAAGAATTCGTGAAAAAAGAAATCCTTTGATACATCATCGCGAGCGCAAGACAAAGTCGTCGTGTGTAAGACGCCAATTCCAGCCTCTTCGTTGCCTGTCGTGCTGCTGTCGTTGCCGGTCATGCGTTTCTCGTTAGTCACATAACCAAAAAGGTAAAATTCCCAGTGAGTGGTCATCAGCGGATGACGTGAAAAAGGAAGTCCCTTTTGATATACCACCGCAGCACACGACTTTGTGTATTTTTAAAAAGGCCTCCTGCAGCGTTACCGCCATCGCATTACATCTGTAAGCCTGAGCGTATTTACCCAAAGCGTTGCGCCTCCCCTGAAGAGCAAAATAAGGAGTGAGAGAGATACTGAGAAAGAGAGAAGTAGTTGAAAATTCTTTTGCGGAAGATAAAGTTTATCTCGCAAAAATAAACTTTATATCCCACAAATAAATTTTCAAGTATTTTCTTTTAGTTCATCAGTAAGAATGTTTATTGAGAGAAAAATATTTGGTGCTTGTGATTATAATCACACAGAGAAATAATCACTAAAACTTCTTCTTTAAAATGACTCGGAACTCCTATTCCATTAGCCAGATTAAAACTAACTATAAATTATGATCAAGAAAATTACTATTTTACTAAATTCTACTATAATAATAACCTTGTATATATGTCACTATTAACATTTTTATATACTTGGGGCCAGAAATAACTATAATTTTAGATACATCAATCATTCTTTATTTCAAGAATAGAAATAATTTTAATTTCCAATTTACGATAGTTTATCGAAATATATAATATATATTTATGATAAAATATAAAGTATAAAGAAGAAAAAATATAAAGAAAGAGAAAGAATTAAAATATCATATGATGTAACATCATATCGACATACCTGTCAAGGCTAAAATAATTCCTCTGTTCATGACGCTTTCTTCCTCGTTATCGCTGACTCTAGTAGTCCTCTCGTTCTTCTCGGCGGCGATTACGAGCAGCTTGATAGCGTGGGACGGTTGCGCGATTTGGATCAGTCCGGAGCTGTACTACATGAGAAAGTTGATTATCTTGTTGGCCTCGCCTGAAAGATTAATTCAAAGTCGATAATTGAACAGTTTTTTCTTTTCTTTTCTTGTAACAAAGTCGTAATTGCACCGCTGTTCTCGATGTGCTGATGCAACCTCCAGAAGAGGCAACTGATGACGCCGTCGTATCGACAGTTGCAGTAATCTATGTGACTAAACGCGTCCAAGTAGTCGGACCGGTTGTGATTTCTCGCGGTTTCCGGTGCGACGCTCGTAGAGACGCGTCTCCAGAATCTTGACGAGCCGCTGATCGAACTTTCCCCGATCTCCTCGCTTCTCCGTGTTAACGTAGAAGTATCTAATTAAAAAACTCTCGATTCACAGACAAACCTCGTGGCGAATTCGGCCGGAATTCTCTCTAATTCGATTTCAATTCGATTTATACTGCAATTCTAGAAAAAATCGTAAAACTCGTAACTTGTTCTCGTAAGACTCGTAAAAACTTATGAGTAGATCTGCAATTTTATGCGGACCATAAGATAACTCGTAAATATTTACGATTTTTTTTTCATAAACTACGATTTTACGATTTTATGATTTACTCGTATATTTGCTTAGAATTGCAGCATTAATGTCAACTCGAAACCAGAAACTATCGCGATTGGCCACCTTCGTCCTCGTCGACGTGGTCGAGATACGTCGGCATGATTGACACTCTGGGAGTGTCGTTGACGGATTCTTGCCTCCTCGCCGCGGAGAATTTGCTTCGTTCCGCGACAAATGACTTCTTCCTGTTTCACGGATCCGTGAAAATCATTTTGCGACATGCTAACAATGTTCTGGCCGTTCGTATATCATTCTTTCTCTGAAAAAGTTTCGGGGAAGAAGGAGAATAGAGCACGTTATTCAATGAACATCCGCGTGATCGCTCCTCACCCTCGTGGATATGTCCTCGCCGGGAACTCTGAGGAAAGCGCCGGCGCCGCAGGACTTGCACTTTCGGGCGTTTCGGCTGTAAATTTCGACCGCTTTCGCATGATACCGCCGCTTATCTTTATCCGATTGCGCGTCATATACCATCTTGCGAAACGAGTCGACCTTGAATTCCAGCGTTCTGCAATGAGCACAGAGAAGCGAGGGAGTGTCGACGACGGTCCTTGGGGAAGGGAAAACCGCGAGAAAATCGTGAAAATCGACAAAATAGAGGAACAATACAATCAAGTAGAGAGAAAGTTCACAGAAACAAATATATCTGAAAAATTGGCTGTGGAAATTAGAGGCGCCAGAAACGCAAAAATGAAATTTCATATTAATCGTTATTGATTGATGTTATTCAATGAGAAGGTGAGGGCACTGGCCGATAATAAGCGAAGGTAATTGACTGCTAATCGGTCGAACACGGAAATAATTCATACACTCGTCAAGTTGAGATAAACAAACAGGTTTATGCGAAACCTCGGTCATGAAGTATCGCGACTCACGACAAAAAGTGGCAGTCGCAAGTCACCGAGTGACGCATGTCGGAGAAGGTGTGCCGCTTCTTGAGTGTGCAGAGGACGAGATCCTCAGAAAGGAAGTGCCGTCGCTGGAGCAAGGGTATTTTTGTATGCACTCTAGTATTTTTGTGCGGAACATCATCGAAATGGCGGCTGCGACAGCATCGTTAATTGTTAATCGTTGACAAACGATTCATCAAAAGTTATTATCGTTTCAGAAATATTTTTTTTCATTAAGAAATCAGTCGGTCGATTTGTCAGAGATCTCGAATCAGCGATTGGAACTACTTTTTCTTGAAGACTCAGGTGAAATTGAGAATTATTTACTCTGAGAGAACATGAAAGTGAGAAACTACATATTAATCGAGTGATTTTATTTACTAAAAAGTAAGCGGGACACTGGTCGTTAATTAAGGACTAAAGGTATTTACTGCTGGTGGCGTCATCCACGCCTGGGATGATCGCTTTTAGCAGCACATTTCGTTTAAACACCTTGCCCAGCGTCGCGACACAGGCGATAAAGCTTTGTTCAAAAGGAGACATCCTCTCATAAAGCTTGTACATCAGTCCTGAGGACCGAGGAAGTACGACAGCGAGTGACGTTTCAAGAGCTTTTCACTCGCACAACTTTATCCTACTAAATCGGTATCCGCGTTCAACAGAGAAAGTTACCTTGCAACTGCTGTAAAATTTGTGAATGTGATTAGTATGTGCTCTTAGACTCAGCCAAGATTAAAACCACACGCTATTCAGACTCACGCTTTTACAACAGTTGCAAAGCAGCTTTCTCTGCTAAATACAGCCACACTGAGAGAAAAAAATAGTTGGAATAACTATAATCTCACTATATTTTATAGTTCGTTTTGGCCTCAAACATATATTTATAGTTCATCTAAACATGAAGATAAGTAGAATGAACACAGATTTATAGTCACCATCTTATTATTCTATATATATGGTAAAGCACCTTTTGGGAATATAATTACATGTACATATATTTGCCAAATATTCCAATTGTATTAACTATATAAAATAGTTAATTTCTCTTACCATTCAATATTTGCTACCTTACTATATTTTTTATTTCAAATAATTATAATTCTTGGTAAACATTTTATACGGGTCAGTTATGCTAAGCTTATATTGTAAATATTACAAATAATATGGTAACATTTACTATAAAAATTATATTTCTAACTATAATCTTTTTACTATGCCATTATAGTTCCAAATATCATACATCTTTCTCTCAGTGCACCTTTCACAGGAATTCTTCGAACTACATCTTTCTCATCTTTCCGCATAGATTGATTTTTCTTCTACCCTCTATTTATGTTGTCTCTAACTCACCTCTTGTGTCACGGTGCATCTTGGAGATTTCGTCCGTATAACGCTCATTCACGTCGCACACATCCAAGTAGCTCATCTGCGACCAAGTTCGAGGTGGCGACAGCTCATGCGGCGTCAGGTCAACGGGCAGTCTCGTGATCATGAGGCCGGGAAAACAGTCACGTCAACTCACCTCACTCGGCGATATCTTGATCAAGTCCAACGTATCGCTCTGCAGCAGGTATACCTCGAACCATCCAATGTGACCTTCTGTGGACTCGCAAGTAAGGTCCTCGACGGAAGAAGCGAAGGGACAATTGACAAATATGCTCCGGTAATTGGCCGTTTTAACAGCGAGATCCGAGGATACCTGCTCAATTTTCTAGGTATCACGAAGACATTGAGAAATTGGCAGGCCAGCGCCGGCAGCAGATGCGGATTCAGACCGTATAGCGTCTGCTTCATCAGCCTCGAGTTCCCGCGGATCACCGCTTGCGTGCGAGATGTATAAAAATTAACGCATTGCGTGAGATCAATATTAGGAACTCAGTTACAAACGGGATCATCATCCCCGCGAGGACATGTCGACGTCATGAGTGAAAACGCACGTCGATTATCTTCACGCATTCTTCCCACACTCGGGCGATCATTGGAACACAAATAAATAAAATGTCATATCGTACTTCATACTAAAAAGTACTGTCGTACTTTAGAGAAGTTAAAGCTGCTTTACAAGGTACTTGTACACGAACTACTCCTTACTCCTTACTCCCTACTCCTACTACACTCCCTTAATACACGAACAAGCGTCCATTGAATCGGGAGATTCGCAAAGAATCGTTTTGTTTCTTCTCTTGCATATGTTTTATTTATCCAAAATATTCTAATTTATCTAAAATATACAAAAATATATAATCTCTCTTTTTCTACAACTTTTTATACATATGTATATATGTATATATGTATATATGTAATCTCCATATATTATTTTCTTTATTTTAAATGTTATTTTATCGTTCGATGCAAAGAGAATAAAAGGCAAATGAGAGTCAAAGAGCCCTTCACATGCAATATGTGCGGTACGTCGTATGGCAACATGCAGAAGTTTAATTTGCACATCTTCGAGAAGAAGTGTCTCAAGCAGCACCAGGTCGCGAGCTCCAGCTGTCATTGCACGCTTGAAAGGATATGAAAGGCATGACAAGTAATTACGAGTGTACTGGTGCTCGTTCGATGCCGAGCACTAGTCCTTCTCACTTCATTCAATGCCAATCAGAACGCAGTTAGTGTAAAGGAAATAACACAATAATACACAACATAAAATAATAGTTATATATATATATGTAAAGATTCTTAATATACAGTCATTCGGTACAAGGAGAATAAAATTCATTATTTGACTGAGCACATCATGTCTAAAACTAACAGCAGCGTGAAACTCATCAACATAGCGTTAAACCAGCTGCGGCATTTCTATAACCAGGAAAGGCACTCCACGCCGTCAAGGAACGACAACGAAGACGACAACAAATGTGCTGAAGCCGGGAGTGCTGGTGCCCCGCACAAACGCCCAAAGCAAGGTGAAGACCTTCCCTTGCAAAAATTGTGATTTCAAGGCGGTGACAAAACTTGAATACTGGAATCATATACCAATCCACATTAAGTCGAGCAAGCTGATGTCTTGCTACAGGTGCCCATTCGTGACTGAATACAAACATCATCTTGAGTACCATCTGTTGAATCACACCGGTGCGAAGCCGTATAAATGTCCCACGTACGCGTACACATGTGTGAACAGGGCTATGCTTAACAGTCACATGAAGTCGCATTCGTCTATCAATATAGATGCAAGGATTGCGACTACGTCACCAAGTACTGGCACACGCTAAAGCAACATCTGCGAAAGCTTGAACACCAGCCAGCGGCAGTACTGAACGTGGATGGAACATTGAGCCCGGCGGTGATCGATGTGTACGGCACGAGACGCGGTCCTAAGCAGAGGTCAAAGATCAGCGACAATAAAACGTTGACAACGACAGCGGCGGCCACTGCGACGGACGAGCCGAGCACGAGCAAACGATGGCCAGTGACGAAAGTAACAGTAGTAACAGCAACGACAATGTCCAGCCATCCACATCGACGGCACCGTCATCGCATGCGTTGTCGTCAATGTCGTCTGGATCGGCGTCCGTGAAAGTGCCCGCATCGTTCACCTCAGGCGTCATGTTAACCAAAATGTTCAGAAAGGGTAACAACCTGATGAAACAGAAGGACGAACAAACGAACCAGAGAAAGGAGTCCATTTTTCGTCCCAACGCTATCTATTCACGCTGAACATGGAGATGCAACAGCTATTGCCAAGCAGCAGTTCCGGCTGCAACGAAACTTCGCAGATGGCGGCGCCCAGCGACGAGGCGGAACTGCAGAGCTCCAAGGGCGCAGAGAAGGAAATGACGACTCCAGCGACGAGTACCGATATATTCTTGGCCTGTGAAAATAGTATTTTTTCAAGATATTATTTGTAGTAAAGTTTAATAAGTGAAACTTGACTAATGTTCATCGCGTGACTTTACTTTTACAATTTTTTTTCCTTTTCTTATTTCAAAACGCATACTTTGACGTTCATCCAGCGTAAAAAAAGAAGAGAGAGAGAGAGAGAGAGAGAGAGAGAGAGAGAAAGAGAGGGAGGGAGGGAGAGAGGGTGAGAGAGAGAGAGAGAGAGAGAGAGGCAGATGCAAAAGGGAGAAAAAATTTTACGAACACATTTCTGTTTTAAGAGCTCAATGTTGATGTTAATCATTACCATCGAAGTCACAGTGACATTTTGCCTCGTAGGGGGAGTTCGAAGAATGAGAAGGATGAAGTAGGCGATGTACGCGAGAAAACTCGTAGAAAAATCCAGAACAGGATAAGAGGAAGATAGAGATTCAGGGAGTCGAATAGACGAGGAGTTGAACGATTACTCACCACGTTCTCATTACTATCCACCCTACCACGTTCCTATCCAAGAGGGCGTGGTTGAAGATGGAATGGGGTACCTTCGTTCCTTAACAACGGTTCATCTGCTACTGCTGCTGTTGTTTCAATGTGCACAATTCTCTGGTGCAGAGCCGGGCCTCTGTCTATTTTGCCATTATCTTTGAAAAGCAATGTCAAAAGAGATATATTAGACCAGGGCGAAAACCCTGGAACGAGAAATGTTTAAAATTTTATACATTATATTCGTTTTAAATTTTATTCGTAACGACGACGATCTCTTCGAGCTCGAAGTTTTGTTCTAGTTTTTTTCCAGGTTTTTTTTCCTTTTTCTATTTCTTTTCTTAGGAAGAAATTTTTCAGGGCAGAATTTTCTTGAATATCCTATTTTAAAAATTATCTTGCGTCATTTATCTTCTTGCGGCGATAACTATGTGCTAGCAAATTAGTGTATATGTTAACAAAAGGATCATAAAACAACTATAATGGTTAAAAGAAATAAGATAAAGATAGGACAAAATATGCAAACAAAGCATGGTAAAAAGGTCGCATGCTGTCTTTTCTTTTTTCGAGAACAACTGGATCATTTTTTACGACCTTCAACTTCGTTCAAAAATATTTAGAAAAATAATTTCACTTTTAAAATCTATTTTTTTTTATAATTTCTTTACAATATCTTACAACTTTATAGTCTGATATAGGAGACACGGTAGGGATTTCTTTATAATATTTCCGTACAAATAGTATTTTTCAACATTGAATATTTAACATTGATATTTAACATTGAAGAAATAACTCTTCGTTCGGAAAATATACTATTAGAAAAGTTCTTAAAAATAATAGCATTTTTTAAGTAAAAGACTCGGGATAAATAAAAAAATTTGATATTAAAATTAATAATAGTGAAGATTTTCGTAATATTAGGATTATTAGTTATAAATTAGTTATAATATTTCATATTTCTTATGAAATCTAATATTTTCTATCTTATATTTCATATTTTCTTATTAAATTCCATATTAAATTATGAAACATAGTAACACGTTATGATATGTTAGAATAAATTTCTAATATATACGAGACTGTTTCAGCCTGAAAGATTCATCTTGCAAAGCATCGTGGTCTTTGTCGAGATTTCAATGGAGATAAAACGGAGCCGAAAGGTTCTTTATTGGTTCTCCTTTATACTATCGCAAAAGTTGTGCAACTATGTGTTATTAAAAATATAATATTAATTTTACTATTACTTTTCATAACAAAGATATTTAAAAAAACTTCACGTCCCAGTTATTAAATTTATTACAAAGTTTTCTAATTTGTGCTTGAGCGAAATTGAAAATCTCGATATTCCATACTAAGTCGGCGCAAAAGTAAAATAAAACTAAATAAAACATATATGAAATAATAGAATTGAATGAAAATGTAAGATAAAATAAGTGAAATCATACAATTTCGAAAGATTAATAATTTTTATCGCTCAAAGTGATCGTCAATTCGGGATTTCTTCAAATGTCGAATGAGAATTTGATAGAAAACAGACAATTATTTTCTGCATTTTTTTCCGCAACAAAATCGGATCAATTCGAGGTCACGAGTCAGCTCCTCTATACGATTCGACATACAGCTCAATTTTCTCGAAGGGTTGCAAAATCCGTGTTAACTGTCACATGCACAAAACGTAGCAACTGCTTACAATATATTAGTCGGTTTAGGGTTCAGCAATAAGCTGGCCTTGAAAAACTCGAGCAACTGTTAATGCAGGATGACCCACATTAGATGCGTCTCACGTATCGTACCCCTTCGACAGGTCAATGCGGTCAGCAAAAATAGAGCAAAAGGCAGCTGACATCCTTTTCGAAACTGAACTTTCTATTTTTTCAAGAGAACAGCAAACTTCTTGTTACCTCTTGTAAGAATTTACTATATTTCACTTTTTTATTTTTAAGTAAAGTAGGACGAAAAATAACTTCTCATGGTCACTTCCGCTATTTCTAAATAGGGCGAAAAGTAACAACTTAAAATTTCGTACAACTTCTCGTTTTATTATATCAATTTTTCTCATTCACGTGATGAAATATCACTTTATACTAGACCAAGACGAAATCATTAATTTGTCGCAAATTTTCATACGGATATCAGAAAAAAGGAGCGAAAGGAAGGATAAATCATTTAATTTTTCTATTCTCTCTTTCTCTCTCTCTCTCTCTCTCTCTCTCTCTCTCTCTCTCTCTTTGTTTTATTCTCTTTTCTTATCTTATTTCTTATTACATTCTTATTCTTACTTTTTTCCTCTTACTTTTTTCCTTTTTCCTTAGAATTACTTCCTACTCGACGCGATTTGTCTTAACGCATCATCGTTGTCTTTTTGTTTAGAGCATAAGGAAATTCAACTTATCAAATTTCTGTTCCGTTATACCAGGTTAAGAAATCTTATCGCGATCGGTGCCAAACAGAGCCCATTCAGCACTCAGAGAATATCGAGCGTCCTAGATGACTAACAATATCTTTTTGGCTTGCGCCTGAAAAAATAATATCGTACTACGACGTGCCACTAGGCGCCACAGAAACGCCAATGAGAACGACTGACTTATCCTAGATTAGATTATTTTTCCGAAATTGTGGCTTCTTTCACGCTGGGAGATGCGCCATCACGCACTAACAGAGATTATTCTATCGTGGCGATCACGCGCAATAAAACGAATTCGTCTCTTTCGGCCGGCCGAGGAAGAGTTGCAACTGTCGCGCGAATTGCCGCCCTTCGACGAGACTATGCTCACTTTTCTCGTCGAGGAGAGCTGCCGACAGGAGCTGCGTGAGTCTAGGAATTCGGTAGCCCGATATTCTGCTAGTGCAAACGACGAAAAAATTGAGAAATATGTCAACTCCGCTGAAACCCTATAATAAAGAAATACCACGTGAATTATTGCGAAGTAAAACGGCCCGGAATTTTTACCTGTCCTTGAATCGGTAATTCTTTTCTCAAACCTTCTATGTGTCTCGGATATAACGTTCTTTTAAAGAAATATCGGCGAGGCTTCGAGGTCTTTGAAGCGAGGGCGAATTTTCGAATAAAATTGTCCCTCCCGACCAAACATATATGTGTTATTTCTTATTTATTATCTTTATATCTTATTTATTATCTTATTTATTTTTATTTATTATATCATATTTCCGAACGAAATACCGATGCATTTTTGTATCCGATAAGAAGTATCGGTTCGTAATTTTAAATATCGGTGTATAATCGATTTTTGATCGGAAATATCCGTGTATTAATTTCTTACCGAATAATTTCTCTCAGTGTGTGTAAATATAATTATTATAGAATAATGCTTCTCGCTTTCTTTCTTACACATATGTGTACCAAAAGAATTAACCGTTGCTGTCTGTCTATAAGAGTTCTTCTACATTAGTTACAAGTCTCATGGTTGCATGAAAATTAAGCAATCACAGTCAATTCTTTAATCGTAAGAGGAATGATTGACTGTGATTGGTAAATTTTCTTATTATCTTGCGATTTGCAACTAATGTAGAATCGGCCTTACATGTTATGTGCCGAGACAAACGATGTGATAACCGAACAGTCGCTTCGACGAATCCCGATAAATATATGAAAATCATTCAAGAGTCCCACGGGAGATGGACGATCCGCAATCATCTACGCAAGCATTTGAATTCGCGTTTGTTTAAACGGCAAACGTCTCGGCGGTCTAATCCTCTTTGTACGCGGGTAATCATTCAGTGTCTTCAAAATGACAAGAAGAGCGGAGTAAATTCTATGTCGTAGAATTACGCAAACAAGATCACCCGACAAATATATCTGTCTCCCTGTCTGTCTGTCTGTCGAGCACGAATCGCATTTCTGCTTGTGTGAAAGCGCGTGTCTGCGAATAACAATTTCGCCCGGACATCGTGCGACAATAATTCGCGCGAATGACGAACGCGTTATGGAATGAACAACCATGATAAATGAACTACGAGATCTATCCGACGATGTTCCATTTGTTTACACTTTGTCTGAAGAATGTCGATTGTAACGAGCCGTTTATCGAGCGCTTAACAAGCTCGCGTCTAACGCAAATTCACAAAGCTGCGACGAAGAGCGTCAACGAGACTCTCAACTTTCGTTACTTTCTTTTTTCTCGTTTCTTTTTATCGTCACGATTATCTTTGTCTCATTAGCAGTGCCATTTTGAATGACACGCGTCTGACAACTGAGGCGCAAGTTTTTTTGGTCATTAGTTCTCTTCGCAGTCGACGTATTTTAAAGATATAAATGCCAACCTGTCCTCTATGATGTAACGAGGAGATTTTCTTCAACCACATTCAAACGATCGTTCAATTGCGACATGTTTTTTCGCGCGAGCAGTCAAAAAAGTTGCCCAGATGGTGCCAGATGTTCGGGATAATTTGTTCGCCGCGATAACATTTCACGGGCGATTGCTTCCGCGAAACTTTGCTAACCTCGCGAATTGTCATCGAAACGATAAAGCTCAAGTGACGACGACTCGTCGTCGTGGTATTTCGAAGTTCCGAGCGAGACACGCGCCGGGATCGTGACAAAAAGTAGAAAAAATGTACGGCAAATTAGAAAATACACAAGTGGAAATTTCGACCGGCAGACGCGTGTGCGTGGAATAAAACGTGTGAACGGAAAAACGAATAAATTAATAAATGAATTCATGAATGAACTGGACGAGAGTTCGCGCGATGCAAAATTACGTTGATGCCAAATCAGCGCTGAGAGAAATCATCTGATAAAATATTAACAAATGGATATTTCCGATCAAAGTACCGATGAATTCTTGTATTCAATTAGGATATCTGATTAAATTTAATCAGATCATAATAACATCCTAACCAATAAAAAATTATGAACCGATATTTCTCATCGGATACAAAAATTCATCGATGTTTTGGTCAGAAATATCTGTTTGTTAATTTCCTATCAAATAATTTCTCTCAGTGCGATTTCTCAATATTACATGGCGATTTCGGAATGAAACGGAACGGAGGCTGCGAGTCGTTAATCGATGCAACAAATTTGCGCAAAAACGAGGATTTTGATTGCGCACGTGAGATTTTAGCTTCTCGCGGGCAAAATACAAGATATCTTCGCCAATTACGATAACGATAATAGTATTATTAGATTTGCTTTTTGTTTGTTTGTTTGAGCCGCGTGGATTCTTCTTTGTTTGATTCCGACATTTCACGAACATTTCTGTCCGTTTCATTAGGGAGAAACGACCTGATGCCTAGATATCGGGTATACTTTATAATCAGGTCGTTTCTCCCTAATGAAGCGGACTGAAATGTTCGCGAAACGACGGAACCAGACAAAGAAAAATCCACGCTGCTCAAATCCGGAAAGCAAATTTGATATTTATGGACACCGTGAAAATCTCAAATATCAAAACTATAAGAATATCCAACCACGTGTAAGCATCAGGCTTTTCATATTCGCGCCATGGCGAGAGTCAGCCGATTTTGCACGCGAGTTCGTCAGAAAGTCTGGTGATATGGGAATCGCGCGCGTTTTCCTCTGTTTTCGATTAGACATTTATTCTTCATCCCGGCTTTTTTCTCCGAGGAAAACTGCAAATAAGCAGACGACGGGGGGAGGACGCGAAAAACGCGACTCGCGAAGCTCACGTTCAAATACTGTGGTTGCAAATAGCTGGGCGATTTGTCACGTAAACAACGGCGCGTCCGGACGTTCACGAGTCGCAAATAAATCGCCGGGAGTTTATAAAACAAATTTATTCGTGAGACCTCGCGTTCCCTTGTGCTTCAGCTTCGCAGCTGACGAGAATTTACCTGGGGAATGTCCGTCACAAGATCAAGCGTTATCAGAACGGACGATTCGCGGAAGATTGTTCGAACAAAGTTCACTCGTTCCTAAATCGAATTGTTCCTCGTTCTTCGTTGTTATCCCACAACAGAGAACGTCCTTCGTTGTTGACGAGCAACAGAGAACGGTCTCAAAGCCCGTGGGATCAAAACTGTGGCGTTTCAAGGAAGTTTCGAGCCGAGGAAAGAAATTCAAAACCGCGCTTCGCGTTACAAACACAGAACTTAAGTTTCGAAAACAGAATCTCAATAAGCTGCTTACATATATTATCCTCGTATTTATCAACGACCACAAATATGCGAAGAATGTTATCCCTCTCTTCCCCCCTCTCGTTTCCCAAGTCCTTCTGTACTCTCTTCCTTTTTCTCATCCCGCAAAATATCTCGTCTACTGGGAAATTGGAAATCCGCGAAATTCACAACGAACACGCGTTCGCTAGTCTCACGTTGCAGAAATTTGTTATCAGGCTCTCTGAATCACACAATCGCGACTCTTCATTGAGGAGAGCCGATCGCGAGGACGTCCGACCGACCTAGCAACTGATTGAAGACAGTTCTTGAGGACAATCTCGCCTCGATTGCGATAACAGATGAGTTGAGAAGAGAAATTGAAACGATAAATAAAAAGGGACTTACGCGAGACTCAAAGCGACGAATCAGTTGAGCTTTCTCACGATTTCTTTTCGACGAAGACCTCGAGATCAAGTCAGACACAAAACCTTCTGGAGGAGCCAGAGCGTTCGCGTCTCGTCGAGCCGATTTGAGCCTCGCGCGATTCAACGACAAGTTGTGCAGAACTTACTTAACGTATGACGATCGCCATCCCTGTCGGCATAGTCCCGATCGACGAGAATTTTCTTGAGAAGTCCGTAGTCCTTTCGCGTCCTCCCTGTAGTTCTGACCCTTATCAGCGTGCAACGATGATCGGTATCAGGTGTGAAGCGAAACAAACCGTCTTCTCGTCGTGAGGACAGCGTCAATCACGTTTAAGATCCGCGTCAGATGGACGACGCGACCGGATTGCGACCTGCACATGTACACACGTCGCCACGTCGTAAGGTGTTCACTTCTAGTAATCTGATTTCTAATCGGATTGGAAGCAGTGATATCAACCGACTTCAGAGAAAGTTCCCTAGGCTAATCGGATTAATGAGATATGTCCTCAAAGCGCTCCGATTATCCGTTTTATCACGCAAGATGTATCGATAATTATGCAAGTTTTCGTTAACAAATACTCCAGAAAAAACATTTTGGGTGTAAAAAACGTAAAAAATCAAATAGCAAAAGCACAAGAGGTAAAGGTTTACAAAATCTGAATTTACACTACCTGCATGAAAGATTTAGATGAACAATCGTATGAATTATCGCGTGTCGTTGAAAGCGTTCGATAGCATGACTCGTAAAAGAAGGTTCAAAGTGTTTCAAAAAACAACAAAAAGTTAGAAATGGTCTTTTAACTCATTCAGGTTTACTATACCTAAAAAACTGGCGCCAACCTGCCTGGTAAACGATACTTTTTACCCATCAGCGCTTTACTCCCCGATACCTATAGTATTCTTAAAAAGCGTTTAAAAAACACACAGTAGCTTCGACAGTAACGTGAAAAAAAATAAACTACCGACACGTTAGCACAAAGTGTTAACCTGATCGATCTGTCGTCACCGACGATCCTCACTCGTCACGTTCCGAGAAACAGGTGTATTTCTATCCGCTCAATTATAAATTGAATAAATTGACATAGTCAATTTAGATTTTGACAGAAATAGGGCCATTAAGAGCTGATGTTGGATGTTTTGTGCAAATGTCTATGATGGGAAGGATAATAATGTTTGTAGTATCAAACGTACGCGCCGAAATGATTTTTCGGTCTTTATAATGTATGCGATGAATCAATCTTCCAACACGGAAAAAAGGTTTGGTTGAATTAACCAAATATCTGGTCGAAGGTTTGGTTGAATTAACCAAATATCTGGTCGAATATGAACAATCTAGAAATTCCGATTGAACTAATGAATTCTGTTTAAGTCAAGCAGAAACTTTTTAACTTGAACAGAACTTGAGTTACTTCAATCGGAATTTCTGGATCGTTCATATTCGACCAGAATTTGGTTAAATCAACCAAACCTCTTTCCCGTATTGGAAGATTGATTCATCGCGTATGTTATAAAGACCGAAAAAATTATTTCGGCGCGTGCGTTTGACACAACAAACATTATTATCCTCCACATCATAGACATTTGCACAAAACATCCGGCAGTGGCTTTTAATGGCTTTATTCCTGTCAAAATAGGGTCAAATTAAATGTTACCTATAGAGAGCTTTAATGATATTTATAGCCAATTTAAATAACAGATTGAAATAAGAAATTAAACTAATTTGATAAAAATCAATCATGTTAACTAAGTAAGATAAAACCAAATTAGCTATGTTTAAAAAGGAAGCAAATATGAAAGTACTAACGGAATCTGAACAAAACAGGATTTGTCTTGGAAATAGCGTCACTGCAGAAGAGAAAACTGAAAGGGAAGATAACATCATCGATAAGTTATCGAGCGCATTATTGACAGACAAAATACTTGAAAATTTAATCGCGGGATATAAAGTTTATTCACAGAAATAAACTTTCATTGAGTCAGTAAAATTTTTGGCGACGAACTTTTTGCAAGTCGCGATATCATCCAAGTTCAGTGTTTATAGTTATAGCGAGTCATTTGCGATCTTCGATCAGTAATTGATTACAAATCGTACGATCAAGCGATCAAAATTCCTCTAAACAATTTTCAGTTACGCTCTCTTTTTCCCTGCCTTTTTCTTTCTTACTAATATACATCTTCACAAATTGTACCTTTCTTTCTTTCAAAAGGTTATTGTTTGCAAGGGAACCTTGGTCTTATTTTTTGAATAAATAATGGAAGGGATGCGCTCCTGCTGCGATGTAAAACTCGTTCTCTCGTAAAGCTTGTAAAGAGCATGACAAGGTTTTGTATTGCTCGAAATATGGAGCGAGCTCTGTGCTTTCGTTTCGGCAACACAATTTGCGTTCTTTACTTATACAAAAGGGTCACCAGAGAAATTAAAGCCGATGTATTTGTTCCTAAGCTTCGGAACGCGTTCTAGGGACAATAAAATATATTTTTCTGCGTTAACCTTGACTCTCGCGTGGAGATGTGAAAGGGATTAGATGGCGGCAGTTGTTTAAAGGTTGCTACTCTTTCTCCCGCTCAGATATGAAAAATGGGTTGCGCGCTTTCTGTAGAATTTTTTTAGTCAATCACAACGTCGTGTGCAACAAATGTCGATATAAAAGGTCTGTCCCTTGAAATTATACTTTTCAGACTATCTCGTGTTCTTGTTATTTTCTTCTCTCTCTTTCTCTCCCTGTCACTCTCTATTACTCTCTCTTTCTCTGCCTCCATTCCGCTGCTTCTATCCTAGTTGAATATTTATGACAAGGTTTTAGCTAAAAAGATACTTCAGAGAGGTTAAAGCTGCTCTATAAGGTATTTGTACACACGAACTACTCCTTACTCCTTACTCCCTACTCCTACTACACTCCCTTAATACAGGAACAAGAGTCAAATGGATCGCAAAGATCGTTTTGTTTCATCTCTTGCATCTGCTTTACTTATACAAAATTAGAATACCACATAGCGCGTGCCACTTTAGCATTTTTGTTGTACTATTTACAAGCGGCACGAATTCAACTGCGGATCGAGACAATCGAAACGGTCGAGACGGCCAATTAGCGTCGCGGAAAAGAGGCCACTTCGATACACTCGAGATTTAGTTAACACGCACTTTTTCTGGTAGGATATGCTAATTTATACAAGTTAAATGTATAAAATATATAATCTAAAATGTACAGAAATTTATAATTTCTTTTCTTAATTCTACAACATTTTATACATATATATATATATAATTCCATATTATTTTCTTTATATTAACTATTATTTTATCGTTCGATACAATGAGAATAAAAGGCAAATGAGAGTCAAAAATCGTCAGTGTAATAGCGAGAAAGTTAATGTGAATAATCCAAATTTTTTACGAAAATTAACAAAAATTACAAAAAATCCGCGAACGTTTCAGACTAAAGATGACTCGGAATGAGTCTGAAACGTTCGCGATTTTTTGTAATTTTTGTAAAAAATTTGAATCATTCACATCAACATTTTCGCTATTACACCGGAAATTTTTGATTCTCATTTGCCTTTTATTCTCCTTGCATCGAACGATTATATATTAACCGAGTCTTTACATATACTTTACATATACTTTACATATACTCTACATATTACTTAATATTTACATAAATGTTACTTTACGTTATGTGCTATAATATTATTTTATTTACATTAATTTCGTGGTTAGCATCGAATGAAATGAGGAGGACTCATGCTCGGCGTCGAAAGAGTATCGGTATGCTCGTAATTACTAGTCCTACCATACCTTCTCCTTTCATAGTCTTTCAACCGTGCAATGAGCTGATGCTCGCGATCTTGTGCTGTTTGAAACACTTATTCTCGAAGATGTGCAAATTAAATTTTTGCATGTTGCCGTACGAAGTACCGCACATATTGCACGTGAAGGGCTCCACGATGCTGTGATAACGCGCGTGTGCAATGTATACCGTCTGGTCGGGGAACGGTATATCGCAGTGTAAGCACACGAAGCGATCCTGGCTGCTGGGCGATTCGCTCTGCGTCGATGTCCCCTCGTACTTCTGACCCGGGCACGCAGAGTCGCCGGCAGAGTCCTTTCCCGGGGAGGACGACGGTGCCGTCGACGCGGCTATGACCGAGGTTGACGGAGTGGGAGCCGCCACGAACGAGGTCGACGGAATGGACGTGGCCTGTGGCGAGGCCGACTGGCAGAGTCGCTTCTCATTCTGCATCGTCTCCTCGTCCGTGTCCTCTTCCTTTCCCACTATCCGATGCTTGGTGACGACGCCCTTACGTCTCCTTACGGTACCAGCTACCTTCGGCAAGTTCATCATATTCAACGATGACTGATGATGCGTCAGCTTGCTAGCGTCGAACTCCTTCCTCAGCGAGGGATTTATCCTCAAGTCCAACGGCGTGATCTCGATTGTGGAGCCTTCGAGACTCTTGTACTTGTCGACCTTCGCGGTACTCGTCGCTGGAGTCGTCATTTTCTTTTCTGCGCCTTCGGAGCTCTGCAGTTCCGCTTTGTCGCTGGGCGCCGCTATCTTCGAAGTTTCGTTGCAGCCGGAACTGCTGCTTGGCAATAGCTGCGTCTCCATGTTCAGCGTGAATAGATACCGTTGGAACGAAAAATGGGGCATTTCCTGGTTCGTTTGCTCGTCTTTCTGTTTCATCAGGTTGTTACCCCTTCTGAACATTTTGGTTAACGTGACGCCTGAGGTGAACGAGGGCACTTTTACGGACGCCGATCCAGACGACATTGACGACAACGCCTGCGATGACATTTGCGATGCCGTCGATGTGGACGGCTGGACGTTGTCGTTGCTGTTGCTGTTGTTACTTTCGTCACCGCTGGCCATCGTTTGCGTGGCGGTGCTCGTGCTCGGCTCTTCCGTCGCAGTGGCTGTCGATCTCGACGTTTTACTGTCGCTGATCTTTGGCCTCTGCTTAGGACCGCGTCTCGTGCCGTACACATCGATCACCGCCGGGCTCAATGTGCCATCCACGTTGAGTATTGCCGCTGGCTTGTGGTTAAGCTTTCGCAGATGTTGCTTGAGCGTGTGGCAGTATTTGGTGACGTAGTCGCAATCCTTGCATCTATATTGATAGACGCTCGAGTGCGACTTCATGTGACTGTTGAGCATAGCCTTGTTCACACATGTGTACCCGCATATGGTACACTTGTACGGCTTCGCACCAGTGTGATTCAACAGGTGGTACTGAAGATGATGTTTGTACTCAGTCACGAATGGGCATCTGTAGCAAGACATCAGCTTGCTCGATTTAATATGGGTCCGTATGTGACTCCAGTACTCAAGTTTTGTCACCGTCTTGAAATCACAATGTTTGCAAGAGAAGGTCTTCACCTTGCGTTGGGTGTTGGTGCGGGGCTCTGCAGCACATTTGTCTTCGTCTTGGTTGTCATTCCTTGACGACGTGGAGTGCTTTTCCTGGTTATGGAAGTGCCGCAGCTGGTTTAATGCTATGTTGATGAGTTTCACGCTGTTGCTAGTTTTCGACGAGATGTGTTTAGTCAAATGTTGAATGATGTCTTGCCTGGAAGAAGGAACGATACGATATCGTATGATTAAATGATCTCATCCCGTTGCGAATCATTTTGCAACATGCCTTTCTTTTCAGAGAAGCAAAATCCCTCTTAAATTAAACCGAAATTATAGAAAGTTCCTTTTTAGAATAACTAACAGTAAGATTTGAAGAGGCAAATAAGGAACAAGCACGGATGTCTTAGTGTTATTAAATACTAATATTACTTTTATATAATATTAATATGATAGTGGGAGGATAATTATGTCCAGCATGTCAAACGCACGTATCAAAATTTTTCTTCGATTAACGTACGCGGCGAATCTACCTTTCATACTTAGACCGATCTTTGAGTCCCAATTTTATATATATATATATATATTTAAAATTCCCAAACCCATTAAACCGATGACTCAAATAGATTTATTATATATGTTGCAAAAAAAAATCTCAAATAGATTCATTATATATGTTTCGATACGTGCGTTTGATATACTGGACATAATTATCCTCCCACTATCATATTAATATTATATAAAAGTAATATTAATATTTAATAGCACTAAGACATCCGTGCTTGTTCCTTATTTGCCTCTTCAAATCTTACTGTTAGTCCCTCTTAAATGTAAAGGACAATAAGAGTTAAAGCACAGTTCTAATAGTGCTATTAAAACTATTAAAAACAGTGACTCAATCTCTAATGAGAAGAAATTTATTAATCATCAAACAATCAAACGCGTTTTGGTTTAACTTCACAGACTATCTTCAGTGATTATAAATAAAAAACGAATTATATTTAAACGTAAGGTCGCAAATAATCGGTACAAAAGTTGTTGTTACAAAAGTTGTCGATACAAAATTTGCTTACGGAAATCGGAAGCACGAACGCAGACAAATACAAATAGTCATTAAGACAAAGAAACCTCTCCCTGCAAATTTTGTATTGACAATTTTTGTAACAACAACCTTTGTACCGATTATTTGCGACCTTACGTTTGTGACATTTAAATATAATTAATTTTTTATTTATAATCACTGAAGATGGTCTATGAAATTAGACCGAAATGCGTTTGATTGTTTGATGATTAATAAATTTCTTCTCATTAGAGATTGAGTCACTATTTTTAATAGTTTTAATAGCACTATTAAAACTGTGCTTTAACTCTTATTGCCCTTTACATTTATATCAATATTGATTATACTCAAGAAGATTTTTTATTTCTTTTAGTTAAAATCCCTCTTATTTGAAAGTGTTTGTTCGAACTATTTCATACTTTAATGCACCGCGTGTTATATTGAGAAAAGATACTTGAAAAATACATGTAGGTGGCAATAATAGAATCATCATCATATTAATTAGTTACCTTAATCAAGACTTAGTTAAAGTTTTATTACAGCTAATTTTGCTACGAACATCTCTTCCGAGTTAATAGAAGAGTTGAAAAATAAGAGTTAAAAGTAATATGAAATAGTATCTTATCGCGCTTTTATCGAGCGCGTTAATAACATATTAAACGCTCTCATTAAGAGCAATTGACGTACCTATTGCGTGTAGCAAAGTCGCAAAGCGAGCATTTATCCTGCAAGTTGGCGTTGGAAGGCCCCTCGCCCGGGTCGTAGTTCTCCGACATGATATCCTGTTGCAATTTGGATTTCTGGAACTGCGAGCTGTCTTCAACCATCTTCTCGTCGTAGGGACAGCGTCAAACACGTTTACGATCTTTCAGATGGACGACGCGATCGAATTGCAATCTGCATATGTACACACGCCGCCACTGTCGTAGTATGTACGTATAAATATTTCGGTGTATTTTACAAACTTATATGTATGCACACGCGTTCAAGAGAGTGCGACGTAAGCAGCTATCCGCAAGAGCGTTCTACTTCAACTCACAGCGAAATATTTCGTTCTGAATATTGGAAGCCTTCTAGGTCATCTGATTGTATATATCCTGGTCACTAAGGGGTAGTTACCACCTCTACCTTTCTGGTCTAAGGCCAGCCCTAGTCGTCTGTCCAATAATAGTAGGGTAGTAGATTAGTCATAGGGATGCTAGCGTCACAAATATCGCCTACTCCTCCCCACTCTACCTGTCTTGACCTATAGAGTTTGCTCTAATTCTCTTTCACGTTTTTTCTCTCACCTATTCTCTAATTTTCTCATTTATGCATACATGTGGGTCATTCGTCCTTGCGGTCCTTGCACCCCCATTATCGCGCGGGCCTCGCGCGTTTAGCTAAACATCATTATCCCTTACGCTAAGCAGCACCAGCTCGTTCACTGCGGACGATTCGCGGCTGTGCTTTACCGTTAGGCAACTTCCGTTACCTTTTTTTGTTCTTCTTTTTTATATCTAGGAATTCTGCTTTGATCTTCCTCTCTTTTTTGTCTTAATCTTTGCGTGCGAATCTCCGGAATTTTCACCATACGATATTGAACGCACGTGAGAAAATTCTACACTGTTAGAAAAGTTTTTAAAAATAATAGCATTTTTGTAAGTAAATTTAAGAATTTGATATTAAAATTAATAATAGTGAAGATTTTCATAACATTAGGATTATTAGTTATAAATTAGAGTTATAATATTTCTTATTTCTTATGAAATCTAATCTTTTCTATCTTCTATGCCATGTTTTCTTATTAAATTCTGTATTAAATTATAAAACATCATAACACATAAGAAAAGTTTTTAAAAATAATAGCATTTTTGTAAGTAAATTTAAGAATTTGATATTAAAATTAATAATAGTGAAGATTTTCATAACATTAGAATTATTAGTTATAAATTAGTTATAATATTTCTTATTTCTTATGAAATCTAATCTTTTCTATCTTCTATGCCATGTTTTCTTATTAAATTTTGTATTAAATTATGAAACATCATAACACGTTATATTTTATGAAATTTTTCTAATATGTTAAATCGTCCGTAAGAATCACATCGAGTCAACGTCAGCTTCCACTTTTATTCGTAGAGATTACTGGCATATCTCGAAATCGAAGAATTTTGTGTCACATTTTACACAAAGATGCAACAGCGGTTTTCAGCGGTGAGTTATCCGATGTTAAACTCTGTTCTTCCAGAAATTTCGTTCTGCCTGATTTTCCCACAATTTTTGACTAACTTAAAAAGGAGTACATAGAAAAGTTTCATCTTCGAATACAACGCACGGTGTTTCCAATTGAGTGTGCAAAAATTGCGCGACTCTGCGGGATCTAGTTTTTACTTTGGCATCTCTTTTAGGATCGTGACTTTTAGGGAAAAAGGGGAATGTGAAAAGGTTGATGTCAATCGGCTACAAAGCATTAGAAAGTGAGTCCAATTTGTTCAATACTTCTTCGTATGAAGTAAGTCGCCTCATTTATATATTACTCTCGTTTTTCTTTATAGTTCAGCATCCTTTTCTTATTATATATTTTACGAAGGTTACATGTGCAGAGGTAATTGTTGTTCTGACTGTTGATGATGATTAATGATTGTGTTGCTCGAAAAATTGTATGGAAAGTGCATGACTAGCGAAAATAATGAAAATAATGAAACCAAGAGGTCATGTCAAGTCAGTTCAGCAAAGCTGAACATTCATACTGGTTACAATTGTAGCGTGAATAATTGTGAAATAAGGTTACTTGACCGTAGGTATTTACCTTTTACTGCATTTCGAAGGGATTCTTGAAGAAAAAGACCAAACTGTTTGGCACTTATTGCTTATTTTTTACATATTTTTATGTATATTTTTTATATATTATTTTAAATATGTATTTTTTTAATATTTATATAAATTAAATAGTTTAAATAGTTTTAAAGTTTTATAATTTTTATAAAACTCTTTAAAATATAACAAGTAAAACTGATTCACTTTTGAAGATATTCTTCGAGACGGTGAAGAAAAACAGAAATTTCACGCCATGAAAGGTTACGTGTGCAGGTACCTAAGCAAAGAAAATTTTATTAATGATGTGCTCGATTTTAAGGTCCATGTCAAATTAGACTTTTTCAACAAAAAATATTTAAGTCAAACGGAGTGAATTTTCACTGTCAGTAGTATTATTCAATAAAAATCGTTCCCACGGTATTCTTTCATCTTAAAAGTAATAAAAATAACACAATAACAATAACTATAATATTATTATCGTTTATATTTAATTTAACTTACATTTATTTATTTTTTGTTTTATGAATTTGTTATTATAATTGTTAAGTGAGCTATTATTAATGATAACAATTAGCTGACTGATATATTAAATATTATGATTCAAATATTTTTAGCTCAAACGTCTTCTACGTGAGTACTGTTTCCTAGCCGAAAATAACAGTATCCGAGCTTGGCCAAGATCACGCCGTTACTTGATTAAGTTGAATAAGCTTTCCACTATGTTGCTGAGCACGCTTGAGCGCTCAGAGTGTTACCTCTTTCGTTTCCTTAATTCAACAATTAGTAAATAGGCAATCATGATTATCCGTTTTATCACGTACGATGCATTGATAATTATGCAAGTTTCCGTTAGTAAACACTTCAGAAAAAACATTTTTGTGTAAAAAACGTAGAAAATCAAGTAGGGCACAAGACACAAGGGGTAAGGGTTTATAAAATCTGAATTTACACTACCTGCACGAAAGATTTAGATGAACAATCGTATGAATTATCTGTCGCGTGTAGTTGAAAGCGTTCGATAGCATGGCTCGTAAAAGAAGGTTCAAAGTGTTTAAAAAAACAACAAAAAGTTAGAAATGGTCTTTTAACTCATTCAGGTTTACTATACCTAAAAAACTGGCGTCAATCTGCCTTGTAAATGATACTTTTTACCCATCAGCACTTTACTCCCCGATACCTATAGTATTCTTAAAAAGCGTTTAAAAAACACACAATAGCTTCGACAGTAACGTGAAAAAAAATTAACTATCGGCACGTTAGCACAAAGTGTTAACCTGATCGATCTGTCTTCACCGACGATCCTCACTCGTCATCTTCCGAGAAACAGGTGTATTTCTATCCGCTCAATTATAAATTGAATAAATTGACATAGTCAATTTAGATTTTGACAGAAATAGGGCCATTAAGAACTGATGTTGGATGTTTTGTGCAAATGTCTATGATGGGGAGGATAATAATGTTTGTAGTGTCAAACGCACGCGCCAAAATGATTTTTCGGTCTTTATAATGTACGCGATGAATCAATCTTCCAACACGGAAAAACAGGTTTGGTTGAATTAACCAAATATTTGGTCGAATATGAACGATTCAGAAATTCCGATTGAACTAATCCGAATTCTGTTTAAGTTAACCAAAAATCTTTTTAACTTAGACAGAATTCGGGTTACTTCTATTGGAATTTCTGGATTGTTCATATTCGACCAGATATTTGATTAATTCAACTAAACCTTTCTTTCCGTGAAGCAGTTACTGAGGCAGTATTTTTCGCAACTCAATAATGGAATCAATGCGCATGGGAAAGTATAAAAATAAGGGGGGTTTTTAATAATTATAATAATTATAGAAAAATATTAGGGGATTTAGAGTCGATTTGTAAGTGGAAGATTGATTCGCGTACGTTGTAAAAACCGAAAAATCATTTTGGCGCTAATGTTTAACACTACAAACATTATTATCTTTCCAATCATAGACATTTGCACAAAACATTCAGCATTAGCTCTTAATGGCCTTATTCCTGTCAAAATAGAGTCAAATTAGGTGTTACCTACAGAGAGTCTTAATGATATTTATAGTCAATTTAGATCACAGATCGAAATAAGAAATCAAACTAACTTGATAAAAATCAATCAAGTTAAATGAGTAAGATAAAACCAAATTACTTATGTTTAAAAAGAAAGCAAATATGAAAGTACTAACGTAATCTGCACAAGACGGGATGTGTTTTGGAAATAGCGTCACTGCAGAAGAGAAAACCGAAAGGGAAGATACCATCATCGATAAGTTATCGAGCGCATTACTAACAGAAAAAATACTTGAAAATTTGATCACGGGATATAAAGTTTATTCACAGAAATAAACTTTCATTGAGTCAGTAAAATTCTTGGCGACGAATCTTTTGCAAGTCGCGATACCATCCAAGTCCAGTGTTTATAGTTATAGCGAGTCATTTGCGATCTATAATCGATCAATAATTGATTATAAATCATACGATCAAGCGATCAAGATTCCTCTGAACAATTTTCAATTATGCTCTCTTTTTTCTGCCTCTTTCCTTCTTACTAATAATCATCTTCACAAATTGTACTTTTCTTTCTTCCAAGAGATTGTTGACACCAAGGATATCTTGCCCTCAATTTTTGAATAAATACGTAAAGGGAGACATGTGCGCTTCTGTTACTCGGTGTGAAACTCGTTCTCTCGTAAAGCTTGTAAAGTGGATAAGGTTTCGTATTGCTCGAAATATGGAGCGAGCTCTGTGCTTTCGTTTTGACAATACAATTTGTATTGTCAAAACGTTGCATACGTTCTTTACGTATGCAAAAGGATCACGAGAGAAGCCAAAGACGTATTTGTTCCTAAACTCCGGAATGCGTTCTAGGGACAATGAAATGTAAACAGAAATTATAGAAAACTCCTTGACTAACTAACAGAAATATTTGAATGGCTTACAAGGAGCCAAGCACAGATGCTTAGTGCCATATTAATATAACTTTAATAACATTAATATGATGCCGGTAGCCGGTGCCGGTCGCCGGAGACCATCATCATTTCATAATTTAAAGAAACTCTCGAGACAGCTCTCGCGGAGGTCTTATTGCTCTTTGCGGAGAAAGAAATAAACAAAACAGAAAAAAATAGAAAAGAGGAAAGGGTAAGAACCGAGGTAGTCTCGCCTTGACGAAGTATCATGCGCACGAGGGGATCGTCGTGTTTACCTTTTAGAACGTAAAATATGTAATATGACTTTATAATAAATAAATATTTCGCTACGATATCTACGTCCGCTACAATGACACGTCCATCTCTTCCTTCTTAGTCGTGTCCTTCGTTCGAGACCCGACAGACAATCTCGAAAGAATATTTGATTTATTTCAGTCGAATCCAATTCAATAACTTCTTGATTATCAAAGATACGCTTGATATCAAATTATTAATATTTTTTAATATCATCAATCAAGTACGCTCTTTCTTTTCTTATGGAGGAAATACTTTAACGTCAAGTATACAAATGAAATAGTCAAATCATGGACATTTCGTTGATAATGCGACTATTCACGAGAAAAAAATATAACATTATCAGTAACTGAACTTGACTAACATTACAAATTGAGAACCGCGAAGGAACCTGACGAACGTATGTAGTATTACCTACATGCGTACAATCACGCTTTCAGATTCCTTGCTACAAATGCGTATCCGGTATCGGTAAAGGGCAAAGTATCGTGGACCATACGTTGACACTGAAGTTGTGAATGTACTGCCAAGCTACAAAGTCCGGCGATTCTACGTACTCCAACCAGTAGCGCGCCATATTGTTGTAGATCTTTGGAGTCCACGTCTGCAATAAGGAATTCTTAGCCAGTTGATTGAAAAGCTGCTAGAAATGATCATTTGAACACCACAGATTTCCACAGGACATCTTAAAGACGTTCTGAGAACGTCCCCAGGACATCCCCCGGAGATTTTGTGCTGTCTGAACTTGTTCGTCTACAATTTCGAAGGATCAGTCAATCCAGTTATAGATTCGTTGAATATAATTACTTATTCGGCCAGAAACGGCTCGCGATGAGGTTATCTTAGAGGGCAATTGACCAAACAGAAGAGTATCTATATTTATTTGGAACGGCTGATGGATGTTATACCCTCTCGTTCTGTATACTCCACGCCTCGACGAGCTTATTTCCTTGTGCGCTCGCGAGTCTCCGTGCTTTTCGCAGATAAAATCGCCCGGCTGACTTGCGGCCCCAGATGACATTCAAGTACGCTGTCAATAGATAAGAACGCGGCTTCACCACCGTCGCATAGCTGGAGACCTTATCGAGACGTCTGACGATCCTGTGAACGTCTCGAACTCGATCGATCAGCTCTTCAGAATGCTTCATATTGATGCAGCGTAGCAACATTAGCAGATAGTACTCCAGGCCCTATGAAGACGCGCAGTTGCAGAGGACCGCGATTAAAATATAATTAATGGAAATTTAAATTAGCGAAAGAATTAATTGGAGATTGCTAAATTTTTGCAAATTTTTTGCAAAATTCTTGCAAAATAAAATAAAAAGACGCATGTTTTTAAAGCTAATTTTTTATTTTTCCGCTATTTTCTTCATAAGAACGTATTAATATCGCTCGGGAACGTGTTTAAAACGTGTTCCCGACACTTTAACTTAAAAAATATGCCATGGGTATTTTTTCAACAAACATGGTGGTACCAAAATGGTCGATTTAAAGTGTTTAATTCGAATTTTCGTTTATATTTGGTTATCGAAATTGTTTTACTATGTAATTACTATGTAAATTACTATGTAATTTTGTAGTAATATTTATTCTAAAACAACTTCGATAACCAACTTCGAAAACAAAAATTCGAATTAAACGCTATAAATCGATCACCATTTTGGTTCATTTTGTAATATTACGTATATATTACGTTTATATTATTATGACCCTTTCTTATTTTTTAATCGCATGTGACGTAATACTAAGGAAGAAACATCTTTTATTTCGCGCACCTTGCAGCACGTGAAAACCCGAGTAAAATCGCGATCGCGATCCACACCTTCCACGTACTCGTCCACATTGCACACAGTTGTGTCGGTGAGCGTGTGTCCCCTGCGACGTTTTTCAGTTAGCCACGATCATCTCGTGTTATATCGTTGCTGTTTGTGTTGACGGCATTTTCCACTTTCAGAAAGCGGAGGCTGAGCGTCAAATACTTACATCCTGAGTTGGTAGATCCACAGGCACGTCACCAAGCGGCGGCAGCTTTGCGGGTCGCGCGTCACGTAGGACTTCGATCTGTAAGCTACACAAATAATTATGTTTAATTCTCGCGAAGCTCAGCGTGCATTCCTGCGAGTCGTCTCGTCATTGGTTTCCTTTTTCTTACCTATGAACTTCTCGTAATAATTGAGAGACGTCTCGTACGACTCCAGGAGTACACCAGCGTCGACCAAGAGCTCTAAGGAGAGAGCGTAATACCAGGTCTTGGCGGACAGATCCACGTCCTCCTCCGCTATAAAGTACAGCTCCGCCATCAGGTCGACGGCCTGGTTGATACGTTTGGTCCATAGCTGAACAAATTTTCGAGTTTAATCGCGAATCTTAGCCAGTGGCGTAGCCAGAGGAAGGACTGAGAGAGCTATAGCCCCTCCAAAATTAATTTTCTGGGTTACGCTAAGTGTGAGAAAAATTTTTTCGAATGACCTTTTTTTGCTTTTTTCGTCAAAAATAAAAAGTGCAGTCCTTCTCGAAATTTTTTTCTGGTTACGCCACTGATCTCAGCATATCGACGAGAACGAAATGTTCGAACGAACCGATTATAAATTCATTACCATTATTTCAATTAACGACGGCATAATGACTAACGACAAGTCGTTTAGGTGTAATGTTCGGGATATCCTCAAAACTTTGACACCCATGTCTACAGCATCCTCCAACTCACCCTTTAACGCTCTGCTCTTTCGGAGAGACTCCGATGTTAGAACTTTTGCTAAACGTAATTTTAGAGGAAACTTTTCCAGAGGTATCGAGATAACGCTAAGCTTTACCTGACTTGATACATCGCGAAGTAGATCTTGGCCAGCATCGCTATCTCCTCGACGTTGTTCCAACCGAACTTCGTCTCTATCACAGTCAACATCGGTTTCTCGATGTATCGCGTGAACTTGTTGTTGTCGGTGCGACAGGTAACTCGAACGGCCGCCAGATATGTCTCGCCTTTCTCCAGGAAACCGTCGAAGCTCGGAAAGCTCGCTTTGAAACTTTGCAGGGCGAACAGCTTCGCCGCTTTCATTCTGCCTTCTCTCTAAAACATTTTGAACATTGACGATCGTCGTGTGCTACTTTGGCATATGTACTGTCAATAAATACAGTTGTTAGGTATAGAGCCTCCACTTTTCGAAGAAGAATTGCAAAATTAACTTTCAAGTAGAAAATCGCAGAGTCACTGTTAATCCCATGCGTTTCCGTTGATAAAAAAATCACTTCCAATGTAATGACTTCAACTTTGACAAACATTATTTACAAAGAAACACACACAAGTGTCCGCCTCCGATTTTCATCAACTTGTAATATAAATTTATACTTTAGATCAAAATAACAGATACGTTTTTTATTATATGTGCTCTTTTGCAAGTTTAAGGGGTGAAATACCTCTTTGAAAAAATCGGTTTTTTTCATTCAAAGAGAATATAATGAAAACTATTTGAGATAGAAACAAATATTTTGAATAAAAGTTGAATGCTTTGAAGACTACTTCACAGAATTTATTTGAAAAAAAAAAAATTTTTTGTTAATATTTTTCCCACCACTTCTTCTTATTATAATTATTAAAAAATTTCTGTAAAGTACTTCAAACCATTCAATTTTTATTAAAAATATTTTTTTCTATCTCTTATAGTTTTTATTATATTCCCTTCGAATAAAAAGACCGATTTTCTTCAAAGGGGTATCTCACCCCCTAAACTTGTGAAAGGGCACACATAATAAAAAACGAGTATCTGTTATTTTGATCTAAAATACAACAATTATAAGTTCATGAAAATTGGAGGCGGACACTTCCCTTAGGAAAAATTACTTTAAGTTGTTCAAATTAACTTAAAGTTGCTTAAAGTTATTTAAAGTGATTTATAATTAACTATAAATTACTTTAAGTAACTGTAAGCAACTTTAAGTTAATTTGAAGTAATCTTAAAGTAATTTCTCCTAAGGATGTGGGTTTCCTTGTTGGTTTGACAGTCAAGTTAGTTTTTTGTCAAGATAAAATCGCTTCAAAGTTATGTGATCTCGAATTGAGAATTTTATTTGATAAAGAATTTGTGAAAAAGGAAATCCCTTTTGATACATCACCGCGAGCGCAAGACAAAGTCGTCGTGTGTAAGACGCCAATTCCAGCCTCTTCGTTGCCTGTCGTGCTGATTTCTCGTTAGTCATATCATTAGAAAGATCGTAAAATTCCCGGTGAATTTTCATGGTCATCAGCGGACCGCAGCACACGACTTTGTGTATTTTCAAAGGGGCCCCCTGCAGCGTTACCGCCGCCTCATAAGATCTGTAAGCCTGAGCGTAATTACCCAAAGCACTGTGCGCGTCCCCTGAGGAGCGAGACAAGGAGTGAGAGAGATACTGACAAAGAGAGAAGTACTTGAAAATTCTTTTGCAGAATATAAAGTTTATCTCACAAAAATAAACTTTATATCCCACAAATAAATTTTCAAGTATTTTCTTTTAGTTTATCAGTAAGAATGTTTACTGAGAGAAAAATATTTGATGCGTGCAACTATAATCACAAGAAAATAATCACTAAAACTTCTTCTTCTTTAAAATGACCCGGAACTCCTATTCCATTAGCCAGACTAAATCTAACTATAAATTATGTTCAAGAAATTTACTATTTTACTAAATTTTGCTATAATAATAACCTTGTATATGTCAATATTAACATTTTTATATGTATTTGGGGCCAGAAGTAACTATAATTTTAGATTCATCAGTCACATTCTCTATTCTAAAAACAGAAACAATTTTAATTTCCAATATGTGAAAGGCATTTTTACGATAGTTTATTAAAATATTATATATAATATATACTTTGTGATAAAATATAAAGTATAAAGAAAGAAAAAGAATTAAAATATCATACGATGTGACATTATATCGACATACCTATCAAGGCTAGAATAATTCCTCTGTTCATGACGCTTTCTTCCGCGTTATCGTTGACTCTAGCAGTCCTCTCGTTCTTCTCGGCGGCGATTACGAGCAGCTTGATAGCGTGGGACGGTTGCGCTATTTGGATCAGCCCGGAGCTATACTCCATGAGAAAGTTGATTATCTTGTTGACCTCGCCTGAAAGATTAATTTAAAGTCGATAATTGAACAGTTTTTTCTTTTGTTTTCTTGTAACAAAGTCGTAATTGCACCGCTGTTCTCGATGTGCTGATGCAACCTCCAGAAAAGGCAACTGATGACGCCGTCGCATCGACAATTGCGGTAATCTATGTGACTAAACGCGTCCAAGTAGTCGGACCGGTTGTGATTTCTCGCGGTTTCTGGTGCGACGCTCGTAGAGACGCGTCTCCAGAATCTTGACGAGCCGCTGATCGAACTTTCCCCGATCTCCTCGCTTCTCAGTGTTAACGTAGAAGTATCTAATTAAAAAACTCTCGATTCACAGACAAACCTTGTGGCGAATTTGGCCGGAATTCTCTCTAATTCGATTTCAATTCGATTTATACTGCAATTCTAGAAAAAATCGTAAAACTCGTAACTTGTTCTCGTAAGACTCGCAAGAACTTATGAGTAGATCTGCAATTTTATGCGGACCATATGATAACTCGTAAATATTTACGATTTTTTTTTTCGTAAGCTATGATTTTACGATTTTATGATTTACTCGTATATTTGCTTAGAATTGCAGCATTAATGTCAACTCGAAACCAGAAACTATCGCGATTGGCCACCTTCGTCCTCGTCGACGTGGTCGAGATACGTCGGCATGATTGACACTCTGGGAGTGTCGTTGACGGATTCTTGCCTCCTCGCCGCGGAGAATTTGCTTCGTTCCGCGACAAATGACTTCTTCCTGTTCCACGGATCCGTGAAAATCATTTTACGACGTGCCAACAATATTCTGGCCGTTTGTATATCGTTCTTTCTCTGAAAAAGTTTCGGGGAACAAGGAGAATAGAGCACGTTAATCAATGAACATCCGCGTGATCGCTCCTCACCCTCATGGATATGTCCTCGCCGGGAACTCTGAGGAAAGCGCCGGCGCCGCAGGAGTTGCACTTTCGGGCGTTTCGGCTATAAATTTCGACCGCTTTCGCATGATACCGCCGCTTATCCTTATCCGACTGCGCGTCATATACCATCTTGCGAAACGAGTCGACCTTGAATTCCAGCGTTTTGCAGTGAGCACCGAGAGGCGAAGGGGTGTCGACGACAGTCCCTGGGGAAGAGAAAACTGCGTGGAAATCGCGAAAACTGACAAAATAGAGAAACAATACAATCAAGTAGAGAAAAAGTTCATAGAAACAAATATATCTGAAAAATTGGCTGTGGAAATTAAAGGCGCCAGAAACGCAAAAATGAAATTTCATATTAATTGTTATTGATTGATGTTATTCAATGAGAAGGTGAGGGAACTGGCCGATAATAGGCGAAGGTAATTGACTGCTAATCGGTCGAACACGGAAATAATTCATACACTCGTCAAGTTGCGATAAATAAACTGGTTTATGCGAAACCTCGATTATGAAGTATCACGACTCACGACGCAAGAAGTGGCAGCCGCAAGTCACCGAATGACGCATGTCGGAGAAGGTGCGCCGCTTCTTGAGTATGCAGAGGACGAGATCCTCAGAGAGGAAGTCCCGTCGCTGGAGCGAGGCACACTCCAGTATTCTTGTGCGGAACATCATCGAAATGGCGGCTGCGGCAGCACCGTTAATTGTTAATCGTTGACAAACAATTCATCAAAAGTTATTATCGTTTCAGAAATATTTTTTTTTCATTAAGAAATCAGTCGGTCGATTTGTCAGAGATCTCGAATTAGTGATTGGAACTATTTTTTTTTTGAAGGCTCAAGTATTATTGAGAGTTAATTACTCTGAGAAAAGTGAGAAACTACATATTAAACGAGCGATTTTATCTACTAAAAGTAAGCAGGACACTGATCGTTAATTAAGGACTAAAGATACTTACTGTTGGCGGCGTCATCCACGCCTGGGATCGCTTTTAGCAGCACATTTCGTTTGAACACCGTACCCAGCGTCGCGGCACAGGCGATGAAGCTTCGTTCGAAGGGAGTCATCCCCTCATAAATTTTGTACATCAATCCTAAAGATCGAGGAAGTACCTCGTTTAACGTTTCGAGAGCTTTTCACTCGCACAACTTTATCCTACTAAATCGGTATCCGCGTATTCGACAGAGAAAGTTGTCTTGCAACTGCTGTAAAATTTGTGAATGCGATTAGTATATGCTCTTAGATTCAGCCAAGATTAAAACCACTCGCTAATCAGACTCACGCTTTTACAACAGTTTACAACAGTCGCAAAGCAGTTTTCTCTGCTAAACGCAGCCACTTTTTATAGGAATTCTTCGAACCACATCATTCTCATCTTTCCGCATAGAATGATTTTTTCTTCTCCCCTCTATTTATGTTGTCTCTTTAACTCACCTCTTGTGTCACGGTCCATCTTGGAGATTTCGTCCGTGTAACGCTCATTCACGTCGCACACGTACAAGTAGCTCATCTGCGACCAAGTTCGGGGTGGCGACAGCTCATGCGGCGTCAGGTCAACGGGCAGTCTCGTGATCATGCGGCCGTCCGGGAAAACAAGATCACGTCGACTCGCCTCACTCGGCGATATCCTGATCAGGTCCAACGCATCGCTCTGCAGGAGCAACATGAGGTACACCTCGAACCATCCGATGTGGCCTTCTGTGGACGCAAGTAAGGTCCTCGACGGAAGAAACGAAGGGACAATTGACAAATATGCTCCGGTAGTTGGCCGTTCTAACAACGAGGGCGCGAGATCCTAGGATACCTGCTCAATTTTCTAGGTATTGCGAAGACGTTGAGAAATTGGCAGGCTAGCGCCGGCAGCAGATGCGGATCCAGACCGTATAGCGTCTGCTTCATCAGCCTCGAGTCTCCGCGGATCACCGCTTGCGTGCGAGATGTATAATGCTGAACGCTCGGCTCTGTCGTCAGCATCGTCATCGCCACAACCACGTGGTCGTGGTTCAGAGCCGAGGACAAAAATTGCCAGGACGCATTATCCATATACTGAACATCGTCGAGCAGGATGCAGATTTTGGTTGTTAACTGAAAAGTTAGAATTGGGATTAAAATTCTAAACTGGATTTGTGGGATCAGAATTGGATTATTCTTTAAGCTGGTCTTGTGAAATCGGAATTAAAATTCGAAGCCAAAAGTAAAATCCAAATCGACACAGGCCCAAGAGATTAAATACCAAAATGTCACCTGCTTCAGTATCGTCTCAAAGATACCAACGGTCTTCTTATGACGTCGCAAACTGGAGTCCGAGCAGTAAGTGTCCGATAAAGAAAAATGAACCCTCATCAGATCGTTGAGATAGCAGAGATCTTCCGGAGTGATAACGCCCGCTAATTTGGCTAGTAACACCTTTTGTCGCTCCTCGATCGTGTCGCAGTCCTCGGCCTCCAGTATCTGCGAGAAAAAGATTCGTCTGCCGCAGTAACTCGCTTTCTCCGCGAAGGACCAGGCGGAAGTGAAAGGAATTGGCTATTGTATATTCATTCTGTATGAATTTTCGCACCTGCAGGATAACGTGATGCACCGCCGCGTGAGTCTTCTCCGCGTAGGTCGCGTGAAGCGAGAGCTCGATCGTCCGTATTTGCCGGTTGCGAACGCTCGCGACGAAGGCGTCCAACAGCCTCGATTTTCCGGACCTTTCACCACCCTGGATGGAACAAACGGTCGATTTTACATAAATCTCGCGGTTCGCACTCAATCCTTGAAGGATTCACATCGGTCACCTCGATCAACAGTCCCGAGTAGGTTCGCCCAGCGACTCCGATCTCGTCCAAGACGTCGTCGAATTTATCCAATTCTTGCTGCCTGCCCAGAATGGGATAGCAATACTCCGCGGACGAGGTCTTATCCGGGTCGTCCTCTTGTCTGGTCAAGTATCAAGAGACGTACGATGCAAAATTAATTTCTTTTTGGAATATCTTTTGCATTTATTTGCAATTCTTTCCGTTGTCCTGAAAGAACGAAGTGAAGGCTCAAATAACTCACGGCGCGCCGTCGAGGTACTCGTACACCTGGCCCTTCTCCGACGGCCCCAGTGTCTTTAGACCTCGCGAGCGAAACTGATCCTTGTTCAGGCGACTGTGCAACACGGTGTTGTAGTCGCAAGAGACCTGAGGAAGCGGATCTCGAAGTGAACTCCTCGTGAATAATGGGCGAAAAGTAAAGCTCGATGGAGCCGTGGATTCAGCAAATTTGCATAATCGCATTATTCATATGTATAAGGAAATTAATTAATCCTGTATAAAACAAGTCTAACATAAGAGACATCTTTTTATTGTACATATCACGATTGATTGATTTCCTTGTGCATATGAATAATGTAACAATACACAAGTTTATCTTTATAGGTCTTTAACGAGTTAAACTCCGGTTAAAGTAAGTTGTGGAACTAGGCTTAAGGCTCCTGGCCCTTCGCATTGTCTGTCTTTTTTTAATGACGTCAGAAGCGAGAAAATGCATGCTAAAAATTCTTGCGAAATGCGTTGAGATAAAAATATATATCCATAAAGTAACAATCGATTCTTGTAATCGATTAAATAAATTTGTAAGAAATTCCGTGCACTCCCCTTTTGCTCCAATAATCAAATTACATTAATTTATTGTAAATTAACCTGAATGCGAAGAAATAGATTAAGAAGATGAATTGTACGTCACGTTAATTTACGACAAATTATTGATTATTAAAACGAAAGAGGAATGCACGGAGATATTTCACAGATTTATTTAATCGATTGCAAGTGTCACTTTGTAGATATATCTTTTTATTTCAACATATTTCGCAAGAATTTTTAGCATATATTTTCTCGCTTTTAACGTCATTAACAAAAAATAGAGAATGCGAGAGGCCAAGAGCCTTAAGAGGATGCTGAAGCAGAAAACTCTACCGACAGAACACTGACATTTTTCTGCAAAGTTTACGTCGTATTGGTTATACAGGATTACAAAAATGCTTTTACGCAATGAAAGTACGTGCAAAAATAAATAGGAGCATTGCTCGATATGTGACGAAAAGGAACAAAAAATTTTTAATATATAATCTCAAGCTGTCAGCTTAATATTTGCCTAATCCAAAAGTTCCGCAGCTTGTACATACCAAAAGTGTGGATGCTCCAAATAGAAAAATTTTGAAGAACATTGCTCTACCTTCGCATCTACATTTGGAAGCTTAAAAATATCGAAAAAGTTTGCAGAAAGATTTCTACACATAGTCAGGTTCCGTTGAATGAAACAAAGCAACACACGTTCATGTAAGTTCTGTATATACAAAAAATGCAAAAAAGATAGCGTGATTATATTAGTGACGATAGTCTCTGCATTATCGACATTGTTCCAGTTCGTCATTGACTCCAGCATCCTCTTAAGAGTCAGCAGTCGTAATTAGCAGTCTGGTCGGCCTGTTCAGTCGGCGGTCTGATACGGGTTTTAGTCACTCGGTTAAAACCGATTGCAGGTAGTTCGTATTAAAAAGAAAAAGGGAAAAAAAATTCTTTCTTTATCATGTATATTTGTGTGTAGTATCAATCGTGCAATTCAAGTAGCAAAGGCGTTAAGCTCAGGTAGTTAGAGAAGCTGACGATTACCTTATCGAGACGAGAAGCTGTTGATTACCTTATCGTAAGAAACATTCATTATCCCTGCAGCTCTGTCGACAGACGGGCCAATGACCGCATAATGCTTCCGCATGACGTTGCCGATCACACCGCAGTAGGCCAGTCCTAAAATTGAAAGACTATGCGTAAAAAATCTTGACTATCTCGAAGTAGAATTAGATTAGCCGTACCAGTCGAGACGCCGACAGACACGTTGTAAATCCGGGCAATACTCTTCACTGTCCGTAGCACTTGTATCGCGCAAGTAACTCCGTTTCTGCAAGCCTCGTCGACCTCGATCCCTCGTCGTTGATCGTCCGCCATTCCGAATACTATGCGGAACAGAAAACTCTTCTCACACAGATTTATCGCGTCGATGTAGCCCGCGTATTGCGTGACCACACTGGAACGCAAATATTCAAATGCGGAAATGTGACAATGTTAATATAGAAAAGCAGCAAGAAAAGTAACGGCAGTATACCACACTGAGAGAAAATTATAGTTGCTTTCGACGTCAACTATACTTTTTTTGTGACTTTAACCACAAAAATAATTAGAAGAACCATTGTTTTAGTAAGTGTTATTAGAAAGGTCGTTCTAATTATTTTTGTGGTTAAAATCACAAAAAAGTATAGCTGACGCCGAAAGTAACTATAATTATCTCTCAATGCAATGTTGGGTGTTAAACGTTAAAAACCTTCTTCGATGAAAACCATTAACATTAATCATTAACGTATATTACGATATTATTGCATACAATAATAGCATTGTTACGATTATTATTGTAATAGTGAGATATTAACGGCACATAAGGAGCAAGCACGGATGTCTTAGTGCTATTAAATACTAATATTACTTTTTTAATATTAATATGATTGTGGGAGGATAATCCGCGTACGATAATCGAAAAAAAAATTTCGATACGCGCGTTGAACATACTGGACAATTTTATCCTCCCACAATCATATTAATATTAAAAAAGTAATATTAGTATTTAATAGCACTAAGACATCCGTGCTTGCTCCTTATGTGCCGTTAATATCTCACTATTACAATAATAATCGTTACAATGCTATTATTGTATGCAATAACATCGTAATGTACGTTAATGATTAATGTTAATGGTTTTCATCGAAGAAGGTTTTTAACGTTTAACACCCAACATTGCATTGAGAGATAATTATAGTTACTTTCGGCGTCAGCTATTAATATCGGCGTTAATATCTCACTATTACAATAATAATCGTTACAATGCTATTATTGTATGCAATAACATCGTAATGTACGTTAATGATTAATGTTAATGGTTTTCATCGAAGAAGGTTTTTAACGTTTAACACCCAACATTGCATTGAGAGATAATTATAGTTACTTTCGGCGTCAGCTATTAATATCGGCGTTAATATCTCACTATTAGTTTATCTATTCAAAGGAGCTTTCTATTATTTCGATTATTATTGTACCTGTGCACAAGTAGAAAGCACTTGTCGATTAGGAGAACCAACTCGTCGTTCGTATACTTATCGGGTACGATGTCAAGGGAGACCGTGGTGACATGTCTGATCGCCGCGAAAAAATCCAACGGCTGATCCCTCTCGATCTACAAACAGTAAAGGTACGTCTACAGTGAGAGTAAAGTATGGCTGTAAAAAGTAAGAATAAGAAATCGACCAAACATTGCTGAATGTGGGAAGAATAATCGACTGAGCGATTTCTCACTCTTACTTCTTATGGGCTTTCTGCAATAAGCCGTTTGTCGTAACACATAACGTATAACATGAGAAAAAAATTTAC